>NW_016914760.1:86068-105022 GCF_001483705.2 Eufriesea mexicana
CAGCGGATTCCAAGAACTGGAAGGCATGTGTAATCTGTATTACGGTCAAACTTTATACTCATCTCAACGAATGACTTTCTTCCGGGCTGTGGTTGTCGAAACTTTGAGAGGAAGTAGTCATGACTTGTGACAGATGTCATCGCACAGTACAAGACGAAATAACAGCGCAGCCAGCAGGTTTCTGTGTTCCTTATATCGAAATTCATTTTACGCACATGTCACATACGTATTCGCTTAGGGTTTTCTGCCTTAGCATCGCAAACGACCATTAATTATCAACTACAGATCCTAGTACAGGTTTTACCGGTTTATGGGAAGAATCGCGGCAACACAATAAGGCATGGCGAATGTGATAGAATAGACAGAAAATGGAGGATATGATTTTTAAAAGCAACTCCCTTAAAATCTTCTGCAATTTAATGTGGTGAATACGAATCTAGGAGCAAATACTGGTTGTCGTGTCACGCTTGTGAAAAAAATAAATAAGGGGAATTGATTACTGCTATTTTTGTCTTCATCCTTACATAATATTCTGAAAATAGTGACTCTTTCATCAATGCTTCAACAATATCATGTGTCGATAATTTTTTTGTGCAACGGCAACGTCCCCCGCTCGCAAGTAATACTTGTGTATAATCAAAGATAATTTTTTTTTAACGAGATATACCGCTCTGAAGTTATTCGAATGGCACTAAAAATTACAGAGTGTATTATCATCTTGTCGCACAGTGTAGCTGCTGCTGTGTTATTTCTTGAAGAATTTCTACTTCTTTTCGGCCTGAGACGGAAGTATGTATGTAGATGCAGAGTGCAAGTGGCATTAAATATTAGTTATCATTACTTTCATTCTATATGGGCTTCCGACGAATAACTTCATCGCTTGTTTTGCCTGATTTGAACATTCACATGTAGATAAATGATTGAATTAAGACAAATTCCCTCTTAAGTGGCATTTAATTCTTCCTCAATTTATATGTACAGAGCGTTCAGGGAGATGTGGATTTGTAAATTTCTAATAAATATACATTCGTGGAAGAAGACGATCCAATTAATTCTTCGGAGTGATGTTCCTCGGTATACTTGAATGTATAAGATGACGTAGGCAACAGTTTAAATGTTCTGGAAACTGAAGTGGATATCTCAGATTAGACTTGTATATCACAGTATGTACATTCGAATGAAATATTGTGGGCTATGGAATTCCATTATGTAAAAATGGACATAGAGGAGTGGTTATATAATAAATGTCGTAGAAAAGTGTATTTTCCTGTTTCTTTCATTAGAACAGAGTTTTGTGGTAATATCCAAATTAATATGTAGAAAAGTGTATTTTCCTATTTCTTTCATTAGAACAGAGTTTTGTGGTAATATCCAAATTAATTCCGACATTATAGTCTGGATTTAGCATAAATTATGTACATCGGCAAAGTACTACTAACAAACGACATTATTGGTTGCATTAGCATACCATAAGTGTACCTCTCTTCCTCTTTAATTTATTCTCAATAATTTGTGAATATTGCATTTGGCCTTACATCAGTCGTTATTTCAACACACCTCTCCCTTTAACCTCACAACGGAATCGATTGGCATCACATCATAAACCATAACTATTAAGTTATCAAGCAACGTTAACGGAGGAATGTTTCTTTGAATTCATCGAAGGGTAGAGGACAAGGATGTAAGTCTTTGCTTCAACGAATATCAAAAACAACCCACCATCTGTTGTAAATGGACGCTCACTATCGCTTGTATACAAATTCAGCCACGAAACCTTTGAAAAAGGAATAAGCTCGAGGAACGGATCTCGAACAAACGAATTACGCCAGGCAATATAATGGAAAATAACTCTAGTATGATGAAACGATCGTGGTGCAGGAATACGTGCAATGAAACTTTGACCATAGTGTTCGAGGCAGGGTGAATGACATAAGAATGATGCAAGATGGTTCCGAGTGGAGGATGGAACACATGTGCGAAATAAGTGTCAACGACACCCGCCACGTTTTATGCTTCCAGCTGGGCCAACGAATGCACCCATTCCTTCCATTCCCCTGTGTACGTATGCATGTGTGCGACATTTTTCATATTTCTGCAACACAGTTAATTTCCTTTAGTCGTCCCTTTCTCCACCTCCCTTTTCCCCTTTGCAACCACATGGCCATAGCATGTACACGTGACGCTGGTTCACCAGAAGGAATCACGAGAATCGAAGTTCAAATGCATGCATGTGAAAGATGGAATGCTCCTCCGCCTCCTTTTGCAAAGATTTTATAAGACGTAGGCCTTAATTTGTATTCGGTAGCAAAGCCCGCGCATGTGCTACTGGTAAATATGAAACTGTGAAAGATTATTTTTGTCGCCATTTCGAGTATACATTTAAGTAGGTATCTTGAGAATATTTTATAGCAAAGAAAATTCGATATAATACCGGAATTAGTTTATTATAAATTGTTTCGGCTAAATTATGCATTTTAAGAAAGGAAGCTTGACGGACCTAGTATAGTGAGTTTAGCACATACATATGAACATAGAATTCAGGATGATGTCTCGGCGAAAGAAGGAATGAAATGAGAAATGGTGTGAGAATGGTAATATTGCTTCGTACGTCTCTACATTATTTTATTGCGGGCTTCCTACGTATTATATATTAGCGCAGCGTCGCGTTTATAATATGATATTACGTATAAAATTTCTTGAGACTTTTGTTACACTGCGGTGAATTATGCATCACTACCGTCCGAAGATAATTCAATCCAGAAGATTAGGAATCAAATTCGCTTCAAGCGATGTGGTTTTAGATGAATTAACTAGCCATGGCTTGTGGTAATTAAGAATATTGTCCTCTGCGACTCATATTCTTCATAACATTAGCAAATAAATTGTCATTTTGTGAAGATAAGCCGCGCGACTGCACATAAATGTTGACATTTATTTATTGTGGGAAGGCGGGAAACGAATTCTATATTACAAATTAAATCTCGCTTCAAGCAAAATGAATTATACATGCTGAAGATAAAATTTTAAGCCACTTTAATGCCGTCATGCACGATTAAACATCTCCTAACAGTGTCCCAAAAGATTTCGAAATAAATTTATCTCAAGCATGCGTTAAATTTATAATTCTTCTTACTACTATTGGCACAGATGCAAAGGGTTCAGATTGGAAATAATGAATTACTCTGCTTAAAAGTGAATTCCAATTGATTCCATCATTCGTTAAGCAAAACTTTGCTAATTCCCGTGTACTGTGAATTCGCTCCATACCTAAATAGAAGTAGATTTTCTTACAAATATATTGCAATCGTTTAGATGACCATACCCAATAACTGCAACTCACTTTTCCTTAGCAGATAGTAACACGATTCTCGTGTTAGTGAAGATTGCGTGTAAGTCACTAGAGGGAGCGTTCCATTGAATTAAAAACGTGTTCTATACCAAATTCCTGCCAGAATTCGTTTTGAACGTGCCATCAAACACGCACAAATATACTCGAAATAACGAACTCAGTGTGTCGTAAAATTAACTGCCCTATACGTAACTACTTTAAAAGAAATAATAGCTTTATAGCATAAAAAAGGGGCATAGGCAGAGAAATAGATATATTTCATACAATAACCATTACATCAGCGTATACGAACATTTTTCTGAAGGATTGGTGAGTAATTTTGAACCAACATCAACCAAAAATTTCCAATAAGTTGACCAAAGTGCACGTCAAAATTCTAAACAATTACCTACCAAAAGCTACTAATATATTCTTCGCGAAATCCTGCAATATTGCAAGCAAACCTTTATCAAAAATATCCACTGAGGTCACCAAAGGTCTCGTTATATTTGTAGCTACTCGAAGGAAAATAGGTCATTGGAGAAAATCCTTAGTGACTCAGAGATCTAGCAAATGCTCTCAGGGCCCTGTCTAATTACTCTCGTCGATCGTGTACACGGTGGAAGCCTTTAGAGGTAGTTTAGACTGGAAGCACGTCGATCAAGCTACCTCTGACACGGGTGGGTGCTTCAATTCTGTGTGGAAAAACGGGAGCGGCGAAGGTGAAGGGGAAAGGGAGCAAGAGGATCCAGCGAGTGGCGGCTGCGCGGATGGAGGAAAAGCTTCATTTATACCGGAGGAATTCAGTTCATTTTGGCTGACAACGCTTCCCTCGTAAGTTACGACGCACTCGGTCAGGTATTACGCTTCATACACGTTGCATCCATTGTAACAACCTTTCCGAGGCGGTACGTGGTCTGTCGGGGAACTCCAGACCCGTTAGGGTCGAGTCATCGATCGATTCGGTACGGCGGAAGTTGTCACGATCATAAATACAGCAGGGATGCCGAAAGGGAGGAAAGGTGAAATTTTGGAGGAAAAGTTGCAAGATGGAGCGGAGGTCCCTTTGGCCTCTGAGGAATTTGGAGAGGGTCATGAGATCGCGACACTGTGAAAGTTGAGAATTGTATGAAACTTGATAAGGCATGTGGAGTTGTCAGGAATATATCAGATAAGTAATCCAGCATCACTTTGGCAACCAAATTGCGGACGTACTTCAGTCATACTATTTTAGAGCGCATGTTTGTTGAAGATGAGGGGTATTTATTCTGTAATCAAGTTCCGCATTCGTGGAAGAGTATATCTTCGCAAACCCTCTGTTTTCTCTCATTGTCGCTGCCGTGTTCCAAGATTTATTTTTCTTCTTCCACTTATCTTCGAACTACCAACGAAGATTGTTCTATATCTTCCATCATTTTGTTTGGGAAATGACATTAATCAGAATGTATGTTACATTTCACCAAAAATCGGAAGGATGATTTGGCTGAGAGTATGAGAACGGTATCTGTGAGTGTTGTAGATAGATTGAAGGATGACAAGGATATATCATTTATATGTTCGTTTAGGAATTTGGAATTCTTAACTGATCAAAACACATTGTTAACATTAGAACCATCAATCTGTAACGAGTACCCGAATATCATATACACTATTGATGGTAACTAACCACACGGTCTCTACGATTTTTTGACCGAAGGAGGATAGGAATTCAAAGATTCTCGGATGCAATGCTGAGGGTAGCTTTCGGAGCAGGAACTAGAAAACGTATGGTGATTGACACGCAGCGCTATTTGATTTCAGTACCTCGCACGCAGTTACATTATTTGGAATTTGACACATCAATGAATATCGAGCTCCAAAATTTTATCAAATGGCGTCTGGAATGTGTCTATCGAGCGCAAAGGGTTAAATCGGTATAATTAAATAAGGAAAGCACACATAAATACGATCACGATCGAATAAATATTTATATCAATACAGAGATTAGACGGTGGTAATATCTATTGGCAACAACAACATAAATATGTGAAAATGACAATAAAGTTACGAATTATTTCTCGGCTTACTACAACGCTCAGCAGAATAATGCAATATTACAACCCTTATCGACTTCGACTCTTAGCTTCACAGCTCGACCAAACGGCAATTACCTTCGACTTCAACTAAAGGTTGACATAAATATATATGAACATACTAATGGTACTACGCGTTACCCACGGATTTCCCACCTGACCTGGGCTTTGTATATTCGACCCTCACTCTCCCGGCTGCCTTCGAAAAGCTAGGTATACATGATGGAAAATTCGCGATACTAGGTTTATTTTGCAATAAGCAACAGCATACCCTCTGCAATTGCGAATAGAGTGCATCTAAAGCAAGTCCTTTTGTCCACTTTGGTAGTTCTACAGTTAATATGAGTTTTATTGATCATGTCGTAGGTGATTTATTTGTGGAGTCTGCAGAGCATTCGAGTGAGTGTTTTTGAAGGAATGTATCAGGTAATTAATTTAAAAATATAAATTCTTAGAAATTATTGTCTTATCGGATTCAGCGCAGAATTAGGTAATGTTTCATGAGGTATATAGGGCAATTTGTGTGGGAACATGAATTGAAGGCAGAGATTCCTTTGACGCGATATATGGAGCCCGAAAAGTATTGAGGGATATGTTAAATTTGGTCTTCGCCGATTAATTCGAAAATATGCATCGAAGACGTTAAGATGGCTGTTAAAATCCGTTTAATATATTCACTGTAGAAGATTATAATTCGGAGAGCTCTACGAAGCACGCACTTTTACCACAATTGTGTCGCAGGTACTATGATGTATAGTGCAGGTCCGCGTAAGGGCATGATGCTTATATGTGCAATTGAAAATCTACGTTAATTAACCTTCATTGGTTAGAAGGTGAAGGTGTGTGACGATGTAATACATAACATTTTCTAAAATCTATACAGGACAATTAACAAAGGAATGCTGTAACTAAATTCCGTGAAAGTTAGAACCGACTACAAGGGTCTAGATCTAGGTGCAAGAGATAGAATTGAAATTCGAAGGAATTCTTTCCCAATTTTAAAGAGGGATTTGATTCGCGATCACAAACCTTTGCAGGAATCGGTAATTTGTGTGATTATTGCTTTATCCAGCATTCCGCAATCGCCCTAAACGTAGCAGCAGAGCCTCGGGGAGCGTCCTCGTCTGTCGAAACAAGGGAGTGAAATACTGACATTAATTGGAGACTGACTCGTGCCTCTGAGGTAATCGAAATTACGTCACCCCGCGAAGCGTCAAGGATTGCATTACTCACAACTCACGAAGATTAAGTATTATGAAAATGTGCTTAATGTAACCTACTTTGCCAGGCATCGCGGAAAAGAAGTTTTTATCTCGTTCGCGCCAATACTTTCATTCCTGCAGGTACGGCATCACGTAGACTAAAAGTTCTAAAGGTATAGTTAGTATTATGTTAGCAATTAATTTATGTACCGGAAAATTCATTACTGTTTATAAGTAATGGAGGAATTATTTCGAATAATTTAACTAATGGCATTAAATTAATGATACTGATGATAACTTAAGACCTTTGTACCCTGTCGCATAATGATTTAAACAATAACTATGGATGGTAAATTTTCGTTTCATATGCTATAAGCTCCTTTTAAAATTCAGGTTGGTAAGTATCTTCGCAGTTCACTGGTAATATAAGATTAAATGCATATTACAACAGACTCCGGATCCTAGTTACAGTTATGTCTTTTGGTGTCGATGTCCTGTCGATAAAAAATAGGTGTGAAATGTATGCCAAATTTAATCACTTAGCTTACATTTCATTAGCATATCGTCTGTGCGCTTTGTATCTACGAAGCTCAAAAAGAACATTGAATATTTCCAATAGATAACAAATATGGCATTGTTTCCCTAAAATTGCCCTTTAGGAAGCGATACGTACTACCAGGACTCCCAACGTGAAGGTAGCTACACATCGAGGTGCGGCATGCCACCCAGTGGCGAAGGCTGCTGGTGACATATGTTTCAAAGGTACCTAACTAATTTGGAGCAAAAGAAGCTAAAGTGAAGCTAATCACACTATATTATATTTTGTCCTGCAAAAAGGGCTTCGGATAGGTATACCAAATTTATTCTCCACTGATATTAGCAACGCTAATATGCTACTCTTCAACAGACTCTAATATTTCCAAGTGCCAAAAATTTGGGAGATCGTATATGGAAAACGTGAGCAGAGAAAAACTATGTTGCAATCGCGACGGGCCTGAACGAGTTCGTGATTGTACTAAAGAGCGACCAGCATTCGATACGTACCACTGTGAACAAGACGACCAAGTTTGAGCAACGCGATCGGGCCTAGCCCACATATGCCATCGCCGATTTCGCCATGACTTGGCCGTGAAGCATGGTTGTCCGCGAAGCAATGCAACTCCCAGAGCCGCTACGAGGGCCCAGTCCTTCCTTGCAGCCGGAGAGATATTACCTGTCCCTGCCCCAAGCGGTAGAGATTAACCATCCCAAGTGTTATGGCCGTAGGCACACGCCGGACCAACTACAGGCCTATACCCTCGCAGCCTACAACTAGGGCTGCATGAACCTCGCATTGATTCCAGAAAGCGCAGTGACCCGTAGCCTGGAATACAATGCATTATGAGACTGACAGTGGCTTCGAAGGATGTCGGAGACGAATCGTGACGATGACTTACAATCCATGGAATTATCGAATACACAGAAGTACGTCGCGTAGGCTAGTTGGTACTTACGGACGATCGCGATTACCGGGAGAAAAGATATGATATATTTGGTAAACGTTAGGTTCAACAGGGAAAGGATGTGGGATAGATGTCTTAGCTCCAAGTCATGTAGTTAACCTTTCAACATATAACGCTCACGTGAGTCTTAGCCTAGTTATCAATCTTAAAGCTACTTATAACGACTCATATACAAACGCAACCATCCCTCGTCGTCGAAGAATGCATTCTACCTTGTAACGCTTTATGTCTAAACGCATGCATCACTCGTCGTCCAACGTAGTCTTCCAGAATATATCTTGATGAACCTGAAAGCTGAAAGGAGAATATAATAATTTAAATATAATGCCGAGTGAACAGGGATTAGTTACACGAAAGGGAATAGAGGGAAAGTGGAGAGAAACCGCAAACATTAAAGAAATGGAGTGAATCATCCATCAATGAGACGGAAACAGCACATCGATGAAGTAGAACCGATTCCGAGATAACGAACCATTGATGAAATTATTCGGAAATAGACGTAAGTAGAATCTGAAATGAAACAAGTATGGGGTGTGATATATATGTGGTGTGGACAATGGCTATCGACTAGCCAGAAGATATTGACAATGAGCGCCATCCATCTCTACCTCACCACAACCACGCCCAATGCCACCGCCAACCACTACGACGTCGAAATCTTCGAAATCTTAGAAGAAACTTTCAAGACGTAAAAACAATGACTGAATTCAATTTCAAACCAGCGAATTCAGATAATAAACCTATAAAGTAAATATGTAGATTGGTTCTGGCAAAGAACTGACTGGAAAGCGGGTCGACGAGACATATTATAGGCAACAACGGTATACCTCAATCGAAACGAGACTATGAAACCGATACCGAAAAGGTCTGTATAAATATTTTTTAACCAAAGACAGCTTGCCCAAATCTGACCCACGGGAAGGTCGCCTGGTGATGTCACGGAAGTGCCTGGCTCAGACACCGTGGTACCGAGACCGTGCTCCACTAGATGAGGACCTGAGAATTCGCGCGGTGACCCTTCTTTATGAGTCTCAATCAGTTTCCGAAACCGGCGGAGGATTTTCGAATTTTTGGATTTTCGATTTCGATAGTAATAACTTTCTCTCTATAATAGTCGATATTTTCCTACCTTTCTCTATTTATACCGTACATGTGTGATTCCGGTTATTTGTTAATTACAATATAAATTCGATGTCAACAATAAATTCAGTAATTTATACAAATCTAGTAATACGATTTACGGGCTTTCTAAATTAATGAATTCTCTTGTACACGTCGTTGTGTTAAGTTAACCGTACTACTTTCTATATGTATGTTCTTCAGTTTGAGCATATATACCGGACCGTTCTATCAAAGCTGGTCATCATCCTAATATAGCTTGTAGGTTGACTCTTCTTCAGAGGAATCTACAGAATACCCTATTGTGAAGCAGGCTCCAACAATATAATATGCTTTTCATGAAAATACAAGAATATTCGTATGTATTATGCTCAGAGTGTTATCTCTAATCTCTGATGGCTATTTATAATCATTTAGAAGCCAAAATAATTTTAACAAGAGACATTGACTTACTGGGGATACTCTCATCTAACTTGTAAGACGAGAATGTGCCCCCTATTGCTCTTATTGCTAATTCTTGTATAAACGCACTTTTTTCAAATCCGAGGGTGATAGAGCAACTTAGATTACGCGTTTCTCTTTGATAAAGTAAAGTCTAAAGGACCTACGAAATGGTTATCACAGATTTAAATTGTACTTACATGTATGCAATCGTCCGTCAATGTTTCGAATTAATTACCCATTCTGTTCATGGTCCACTCCCTAACTCATTCGATTAATGCCAGTTATATTATTTGCACAGTCATTATATAATATATGTAACATACGCTCCAAATATACTTATACGCAGCCAAAGGACCAACTATCACCATCCTGTTCCGCTTCAATCATTCACCACGAAGATTTCCAGTTTAACAAATCCTCTCGACGTAGACACCACTCATACCAAACGATACTACTCAATCTGTTCCGCTTCAATCATTCACCACGGAGATTTCCAGTTTAACAAATCCTCTCGACGTAGGCACCGCTCATACCACACGATACTACTCCCTCGGTGTTCTCCATTATGAAATCTCGTCTCTCCACGTTTTGCCAAAAATTTTTCCGAAAGGTATCTCATCTATTACTCTCAGAGATCCTCTTCCAATATACATTGTTATACACATACCCAGATGATGCTCCATCGTATATCCAGTCCTAATTTCGTAACTTATCCTAATAATTTAACCCCTCTACCATCTACGTATCCATTGACGTCGAAATAAATCACGAGAAAGTGGACCGATCCTTCTTGCACTGGCATAATCGTGGCGGTATGGCGATGCGTCCTAGCCGAAGAAGAAACTTATCGTTCGTGGTCAAACACGCGAGTCTGATAAGGCTTACCTTATCTCAGTTGGAACAGAACGACTTGGAACGTAGTTGCTCGTATGCTTTCACGCGCTTGTCAGAAACACGCATGCAGGTGCCCTGGCCATAAGCCAGATTTAGAACATGTACGTCGAGCCTCGCACTTCGAAAATGTTTTCGACACAGGTAAATCCAATACGAGTCAAGTGGGACTCTAAACTTTAATCGCTATAAGGGGATAAATAATGTAGCGTTCGTTACTTGCTTTTCCTCCTTCCGAAGGTATAGGACGACAGACCGTATATACATAATCTCCTTTGCTTGCTCATTCAAAATTGTCAGCCTCGAAAAGCGTTTCACTATGGTATCAGCACGCCATAGAGAACCACAGAGAAATTAATCAAACGTACATAGTACTGGATTTGACTATGGTATTAATGATGCAATTGGCACACTCATAGAAAATATGTGAATAAGAAGTCGTAGATTCTACGAGACGCAAATTATTGTAAAAATTCACTTGCAATTGGTGTATGCAGATGCTATGGGATGAAGTCATGAGAAGGGAAGTGAAGTGATTTCAACAACTAAAGAGCTTGTATTCCGCGGAATCCATTAGATTCCCCTTATTAAAGGAATCTTAGAATTAGTTAAAGTCTAATTTGTAAAATGCGCGTGTAATTAGTGTAAGTATGCACTATAATATTAATGTAGATTACAGAAACAGTATATCCTTATAAATATTCATAAGCCGGAGATATGTCGTTTCGAAGGTATTAATGAAAGTGGGGGTACAGTTAATCTGTAGATTTTACATTTATTCCTATTAGATCCGCCATAGATCTATCACTCATACAAATTTTACTCATACCTTTAAAACGAGATATTCACTCGCTTTCTACAATTTTCCTGCTATATTCCCTTGATAACATAATATTTACAAAATACTGTAAGTATTTTTCACGCTACAGTATTACCTGAAATTATTTTGTACAACCTTCTCTGACGAACAATTTCTCAACCCTTTGCACACCGCTTGTACCACTACATTAACGTCGTTGGTCTGCAATTTAATAATTTGTCTTTATCTTCAGTGACCAGTTACAATAATGGCACGGAATATGACAGCACTTCAAGGAAACTCGGAAACATTTTTAATTATTCCTTTAGAAACCAAATTTTTGCTTCTATCATATCTACCAATGCAAACATCTGATTGGATTCGCTATAGATCGAAGAAGTAAAAATGTTTTTAAAGTACAGAGGATTAATTGTTACTGCTATTATTGTAACTGTCAAGATACAACATTGTCTTATTGCCGGTATTCCAAAAGATTGATTGGCCGTATCTTTCCGAGTCTAATTCTGCTCTCACTAGGCATCTATACAAGTATCGTCGCAAGATAAATTTGATTTATTCTATTCGCCGACAGAGTCCTCTACGGAGGTTTATGATTGGGTTACAGTAAATGGGAGGCAACAATGCATATCGATATTTCGAACTTCTAGCATCAAACTGCACCGAGGAAATGGTACAGCTCTAACTCATTCACAGTTGAGCGAAGGATGGTAAACGAATATGCCTTGAGGGGTGTCATCGTGGTGATATCTGACCGCAGTAGCCGATTCCTCTTGGACAGGTAAAACGAGAATCTGGAATAGTATGTATAATAGAATGTGCCTTTTATCCCTTTCCTTCGTTTACCAATGAACGACGTTTAGAAGGTGGTGGATTCGTGGACAGTACTTACACGCCTTGTGAAATCGCGATTGTGCTTCGTTTTACAGTTACTCAGCACTTAGCCATTGAGTATTATTGTTTCGTACTAAGAAATTGCTTGTCATACTAATAACTTGATGGAAATGGTTGGGACTTTCATATCGATGTAACTGTGCCACGCGATATTTCATTTTCGTTAGGAACTCACGGTTAAGTGTCCTTCAGCAGTGGATTCGAGACCTAATATTGATATGCAGAAATTTGTGCGAGTGTCTCTTGTCTAATGTTGGTGCCTCCGGAGTACAACGTACGTCTCAATAAGGTATACATGTTATATGAAGCAATTCGATTAGGATAAGAGAGCATAGATAACTGTTCTCTCTCACTACTGAAAAATATCAAGAATAATTTTAATGTAAAAATTGTATTTTTTAAATAATTGTGAAAACAGGAAGTCAGGAAATCGTTATTTTAACGGGATTGGTATGACTAATGCATAGTTTTATTTTACATATTACGAATTTAGGATATAAGGTTGATTTGAAGAAATTATACGATTGTATGATAAGCTTTGTATTGAAGTATATATGATTTCGTGTTTCGAGAATTCTTTACTCTTACATTAATTGGTAGTGGAATTTACTCATAGTGGTCTATTAGGTTCAAAAGTATCAGGCATTCAAGGACAGCCAGCATATCCGTGATAATTTTATAGAAACAATTTTTGTTACAATTACAATGTAAATATCCATTATTTGACTTCCCTGTTTCGTATTTTTAGCACTTTCTTCATGAACATCTTGTCAGACTAGACGTTTCTTGCGTCTCAATAAATATGAAGGTGTCACGAGAAAGGAAGTGCCCAGAAATCTTCATTCTCCTTGACTCCCTGAACTTGACAGCTCTTACTGGTTAAAATGGAATATTCTAATATCTTGATGTAATACAATTACTATTCTAGTATTCTAATACTTTATTACAGTCTTATGCTTTTAGAGGTTGTAATAAAAGTAAATAAATACAATTGCTATTCTAGTATTCTAATACTTTATTACAGTCTTATGCTTTTAGAGGTTGTAATAAAAGTAAATGAAACTAGAATCAACTTATTAGGTTCAAAGATGTAAGTTTTTAAAAAATAGAATTTTAAACCGGTTAAATTGAACGAAATTGCTTTGAGTTTACTGTCTCCTACGCTTTAGTGTGGCAAAAACGCTTACTGAACTTCTAAATAGAATATAAATGCGTAAAACTAATACGCAATACATTTAATTTTAAATCTGCTTTCCTGCGAATGATGGCTCATATTATTCTCTTCTTCCCTTTATTTATAATGAAAATAACACTCTTTGTCGTGAACAATATCCAGTAAGGAATGCTTTCATCAGATTTATAATCTAACCTTTCGCAGTACGTTGTATCTGATAAAGATGCAACAGTGGTAAAGCACCAAGCTTATCTGCAATATGTTGATTACTTGATTATTGTTGCCCATTATAGCCAATTATCATCCTCAGGTCCTTAATATATTAATCAGTATATAAATCGGTACATCGGCGCATTATTGGCAGTTGATTAGGTGTAATTCTTGGAGTTATTGGTAAATATAGGTAAAGACGTGAAGCAGAGACTGCAGTCACAGCTATGGCAAAATTAACCTGCGTTGAAGGTAATAATAATGTTGAATAAAATATGTTACTGAATGTTTGTCCCTCTGGTATTGGTAGTAAGGGACGAGATTTTCCAAATGGAATGTGTTTTTATTGAATTAATTAATAATACATTTAATAGAAACAGATGATGATAATAAAATTTCCCAGGAAAGCATGTGAACGTTTTAGTTTTAATTAGCAACGAATTTCATGAAAAGTTCATTACTAAATATGAATCCGGAGTAATAGGAGTAATAAGGAACAGAATAAAATATTAATCTTCAAAAAGATTTGATATATTTTCAGCAGTAACAATTATGCATTACGTAATATTAGATGATTTAATCTATTTTGATTCAGTAGAGGGCATTCTGAAGTTTGTGGATAATGATACCGTCTCCAAAATGAACACGAGAAGGTTTATTTCTCAACCAACCGGATAATAGTGTTTTGTTCCGAAACCTTCGCTTGAATATAATCCAACTGCGTACCTCGGTAATTATTCTGGGCACTGGTACTTACTGGCGTGGTTAGTTAAAAGCCTTCAGGTTAAATCCGTACTTTCATCGGAAGAATTGCCCTATTTTTAACGTTCAAATATAAACTTCAATCCTCCGGTCTATACCATATTATTTTAAATATAATTCTCTCAAACGTTTTGTAAATTATATGCACGATGTGTCAGAACAATAATAGTCAGAAGGATAAGTAATTAAATTTCCGATGGTACAGTTAAATCGGAGTACACGCATACACCATTTCTTCAAGTATTTCTGCTTTCGTCACAACCACCTTCATAAATTTCATCCTCACATATGTAAAATTGGAATAAAAAATAAAATAGATTATGACTTAAAAATAACATGTATAATAATGTTACTGATAATATAAGCAGTAGTCCAGGACGATGCGTTAATATTTACTTATTCTGTTTATACATTCCGTTCTTCTATGTTTCTTAGATATTAATTTATATTTCTCATTACAAGATCACCAAATGACCATATTTCCAAATTTAGTTTCCCAAATAACTATCTCTATACCGTATTTGTCAAAGATTAATAACCCCCTATGAATTCAACTTACAATGATGAGAGCAGAGGTCCTCCATAGTTTTCACAATATTTCCACAGTTACGCACTGCGTTTTAGAAAATGGATGTAGAACTTTCAGCGAGAGTAGGATATGAACTGATATTCTTCACCTGCTTCGTTAAAAAAATTACGAAATATATACCTTCCATGTACAACATTCGTCAACGTGATTTCATTCCCCTTTGTTAATGCCTTACACGTTACAGGGATCCACTTCTCCCGCGCTTAGCGCGCAACTCTATCTATCTCGAATATTGTAGCTCACTTTATAACAGACGTATATGATAATATTCGTAATTCCTGTAATTCATGTTGCGATAAGAAGCATTGTTGAAAATCAGCGTTTAAATTGTATTTTAACTCTAAGGACTTTCTTCGACTCTTCCGCGTCAGTACAATGCACGTTTCAAAATTTTCAATTTATACCCTTCGCATAAAGTTTTAAGACGAGATTAAATTGCCAGTACTACAAAACATAGATGTTAATATACATCAATTATAAATAGTTTAGTTTCGCTTGTACAGATAGTATTGCCTTTAGTGCTAAGTAAGTTTAGAAAATGAACTTTAATAAAATATAAACAATTAAGATAGACTTAAACGAATAAGCTACCTAAGGTAATAAATCGTGAATAATATGTGCGAAATTTCCGACATAAATAAAGTTAAACAAGGCGATAGGAGAATGGGTGCTATTAATGTATTTCATTTGTCAAGCATAAAAAATCCGATGAATAGTGAACGATACGCAGGCTTATCCTCGGTGTGAAATTTAAAACGTAAAACACACGCTGATGTTTCGCCTCAGGTTCTTCGGCGTGACGTGTCCTCTGAGAAACTCCAAGCCCCATCAATATAACTTGACTTGGCAAACTCTCCGCTTAAAGTGAACCTGCATTGACTTCCAACAGTTCCCTAGCTCCATCCCTTCACGCGATTCTATTTCCTTTTCACTAACTCCTTGTGCAATGTTAAGGCGAAAAATTCTTCTGAAGGAACCGATAAAAACTTCTTACCTTATATTATAGTCATTACCTTTTTATTTTTAGTACTAGCTTTTAAAAGGTGTACCGATTGAGGAATATTATCGTGTATTGATACATCATTGCAGGAATTTCTGTCTCTTCTGCGATGTCTAGAATTTCCAACTTCAATCAAGGAATAATTCGCTCGCTTATCACAAGACAAAAGTAGTAATTTCAGAATTTTTTAAAATTAATTTTTGGAAATGGGTGGGAAGGGCAGAATAGTATATTACTGAGTATAACGAAAGTAGATATTTTGAAAAATTTGGCATGGAAGGCACACGTTTTCCTCATATTCCTTAAGGAAGAAATAGTCAAATGCTGTGCAATTATATTCAACAGTCCTTACCCGTTGAGGAACTGAATTACGAATTAGAAAGGTATCTACAAAATAAAAGTAAGAAGTAACCGCGTATATTAATTTATGGCGAAAGTGTATAAAGATTGAGATACAAATGAATTAATGTTTTCAGTCTCTTCCCACAAAGTAATTGTCTTCGTTAGGTACCGTTGGTTATCATCAGTGACAACATTCTTTATCGTTAATGTTTAATAATGGCGAACTTTAAATCAGTCTTTTAGAAAAGTAATTTCGATATTAAGAAGATTAATTCCAAGTTTCTTCTCCTCCAGTCAGTATACCATTTTTACAGATCAGCTTTAAATTCGCCGATTATCACCGATTCTCAATTTTTTCCTTTAAAAAGTCCATCCTCTTTCCGATTCGTTGCAATATTCCTCATTATAAATTCTGTATAATGACGAATTTAAAATTAGTCATATACAGCATTAAAATTTCTGTATTAAAAGGGAAAAATTCAAACTTTCTCCCAGAAGAAGTGAGTTCCTTCTCGTCACCTGCCATTCTATATCAACTTCTCAGTTATTAATTTATCGATTATTCTCGTTTCGCAATTTCTTTCCGATAAAGGGACAGTATTTCTTAACCTTTATGCGGAATAATGACGAGTTATGAATCTGTCATATCCAGGATAGTGTAGATTGCGATTTCAAGAAAATACCACGAATCGGTGATTGCCAACAAAAACAACTTATAAACCGATCAATATTTTCTAGAAGCAAATGGAAAAGTTATTTTGGGTAACAAAATTAATTTCCATGCTCTCTATGGCGATGTGAAACAAAGGATATGGAAAGCATAAAAGCATGGTCCTCGACGACAAGAACAGTGTCCTTAGAAACCAATTGTGTCTGGCACGATTGTGAGTCGCTTGGTGTTCGAAAGAGAGTTGAATTAGAGTGCGTCATTGTGTCCTTTCATTTCGTTATCTTGGTGTTCATTCCTTCGTTAAAACAGTTTTATAGATATTGAGGACGTATTGCCCTGTTATTGTTGTTGTGTCAATCTTTGGTGGCTCAAATCTAGTTTTCGCCATCCTACTATTTAGCAATTTAGTAATTAAGTAGTTTAGAAATTTAGTTACTTCAACATTGAGAATATTAATTCCGAATGCTGGAAAAATGTACTGAATGGAAATACTGGAAGATAGATCATATTACAGTATTAGAAGGAAAATCGGGATACTAAGTAATATGAAATTTTTAAGTAAACGTTTGTGAATAGACACTAAATCCATTGTAGGTTTAGCATTAAGTGGAAATATTTTTCATACGTTTAGATATAAGGAAACGGAGGAAATAGATTATTCTCTTATTTATGGTTAGGCAGAAGTATGCGTGAAAGTGAATCATCGTGGAACGTAAAAAGGGAAATGGAAATATTAAACTTGACATGGAAGTGTCCCTAAGCTTTACTTCTTGTAGGTACCGATATGGTTTGGAAAATGTACGGTAGGTGTACGTAATTCACTATGTATCTTTATCTGCCCACTTTTCATTATAACTTTTCTTGTAATAGCGGTTCAATTAAAGCACCCTTAATTAGGGCATTGCTACGTTTTGATATGTGTTATGCAATTAATAAGATATTACTATGAAAATTTCGAATCCTCCGTTTTTCATTTTTATTTTCTTATAAAACGGCGCAACTCTTCACGCTTTAATACAAGCACGATATTTAGAACCGACTAATGGCCATTTAGAGGCCAGAAAAGCTTCTTTTCAATATTTTATCGTAATTCCACATAAAGCTGCACCCAAACACGGTATATATGAATAACATTGATGCAAAGTTCCCTCCGAATAAAACTCAAAATTAACACTTCCAGAAATAGCTACTGGGACTGGTCGTTCTAACTATTTGTATACACGATAAAATCATGCTGCACCAATTACATTAGTTAATAAGGATTATAATAATAATATTTCCCAAGAAACTACCTCTGAATTCAGAATAATAAAGACGACGAACTTTCAAAACCCAAGAAACAGGAGTTGCATGTATATTCTCGGTAATAAGCGTTGCAGCAGGAAGCTCTAGACGGTGGTTCCGTCAAATCCAGCTCGAACGTTTACATTTGCAGCTGCCGAACTTTTTCCTGTCACTCGTATTTGTTCAAGTCGCGCGTCTATTCGCGCACTCCCCACGATGAGAGGAATTAACAATAGACACGACGTTTCGTTTGAAAATTGCTCGAAGGAGGCCTGGGATTGTACTTTGTCTAAACGCAAACGCCGCTATGTCGTAGAGTCGAACCCGCTCACCCGAAGCCATGCTGCTCGTATGCATGCGAAGGGTAATAGGGCCAAGCAGTTAGAACAGCGCTATTATGGAGCTTCGTTACTTATTGATTGCCGCCGGCTCGCGGCGTATACATACGGCTCGCCTTCTACAAGCGGAAAATACCCGCTCGTTAGCGTACGCAATGCGTTCTTGTACGACGACATTATTGTATTCCGCCATCGCAGACACGGTATTTGCAACGAATGCATTTTCATAGGGATAACTGGATGCCTAGCAACTTGTTTCTGCGTTCAATGACATTCCATTGCCTGCAACGAGGTGCAAATGTGGATCTACTCTACC
>NW_016914760.1:105480-136780 GCF_001483705.2 Eufriesea mexicana
GTGTTAACACAAATTCAATCCCGGGATGCGAAAGTAAGACTCACGAAGGTATGCAAACGATATACACAGCAGTGCGTGTCGCTAACCTCTTACAATACGATTATAAGCCTACATCGTCGTTAGTATCTCATACTGAATCTCATAAATATCAATTGCAATCGCATTAGGCTGAAATTACATGGAGCGCATATTAACTACCGTGAAATTTGAATAAATCCATATATTGACAAGTTTTTATTTAGAATAAAACGTGCTTTTATGTAGCTAATTGTAACTTAGTAACATCATTATTTTCAGTTTCTCGTAAGTATATCAGTGTGTAAGGACTCAAGAAGGTACTAGTAGAAGGTTAGCATTAATTCGTACATTAAACCTGCCAAAGCTCAAACCCAAAAACTTGTCCAAACCTTTTACTTGAAATTCCCCATTGAATCGATCATTGCTTTGGTCACATGATTGCGTGATATTGCGCCCAATATAAGTTAAATTCATATTTCTGTACCTTTCCAAACTCTTCTTTCCTTTTCTCATTCGGGGGTCAATTAATCTGGGTTAGGTTTATCGTTAAATATCAAATGACGATGCGTGGATGTATTTTCAGCGGAAAATATTCAAACCGCTATTTTTCCGCAACGATTGTATCGCCGAGGGCACAGTTTCGAAAACACACTCGGTAGATGAAACACGTTCCGCGGTCAAATTGCAATTCCATCGCGACCCCATGCCAGGATAGGAAACCCCGGGGGGCTACGGTCGAACATCGTCGGCCGTAGTATGGGCCTGGCGAACCCACGGTGTCTAGCTGGCGTGCACCTACGTCGAGGTGGGCCAGCAGCCTCATAACGGTAGTGTTTCGCCAGGATCGGGACGACGGATACGCACATGATCATCGGTAACTCGGGAGACCTTTTCAGCCCGGGCCTTCTGCCTACGTGTAGTCCATCCCTCGGTCGCTGTGTTGGCCTCGTGATGGCAGTTGTTGGAGCCTACATTGCAGGTAATGGTTCTTGAAGCCCGGCGTGAAAGTTGCGCAGCGTACAGCACGGGTGCTGCCCTGCTAAGGCAGTAGGCATTTAGAAATTTCCCGTCCCAACACCAGTGTAGGCGATTGGGGATAGTATCCCAATTAGTCATATTGGCAGAACCGATTGTGCCCTGTGGCACTCCCGTTTCGCGCTGATTGGGCGCATCCCAGTCCCTCCTTTCGGGGGCGTTTGTGTGTTTATTACCATCGCCCTTGCGTGTGCGGGTAGCTGGCTTATGTTAACCGCCAGAAGCACCTTATCTGAAAATCATACATTTCCTTTTGGCAATGTATAATATTAGCGGCGTAATGCTGACAGCATTTCAACACTCTCTTGGCAAACAGACGCGTGAACGAAGATCAACTTCTTCCCAGATTCGACACGGATGCATTTTGAAACCGCACGAGACGGAAAAACGAAAGACAGAAAAGATACTTCAAAGGGCAGGAATACAAGAACTGGCTACATATTCGATATCAGGGAGCCATTGGTATGATCTCCCTTGCGTCAAATATTCCACTGGAGATCCCTCCCACAATATTCCTGGAAGTCTTTTGCATTCATTTCCGTCCTGCCCTAGAGGGTTATTTGCTATGTGAATGCTTGGTTATACACATGGCATGGATTTATTGCTGGATTCGTGGTTCTCGGTAATATCGCTATTTGCATTGAAGCTTTGCGCAGTACGTTATTTTAATTAATGTTGGCTGGTGGACTAAAATTGCTGTTCAAGTTGTTATTACACAGTGTTAAGTTATACGGATTAAATAACTTGGAACATTGATTAACCAGATAGCTTAATACGGTTTGGTCGGCCGTATGAATTATTGCTTAATATCGTAACATTTATTAGTATTCAGTTCCCTTATTTGAAGCTTTATCTATACGAGATTAGCCGATCTGAAAAATAGCAGGAAAATTACTACAATGAGGCACAAAGTTAACGGTAAAAAATAAAAATAAAGATAAAGCAAGGAAATAGAGATAAGTAGAAATATACGAATACACAAAGAGACCAGATGTGTGTACGTACAAGAAAAAAAGCGTTTTCCTCAGATAGGTGCGATGCAACAGCTGTTTTATAGTGTGAAGGGATTGACTGAGTAGATACAAGGTAGGGTAGGCATTGTTAACAATAGTAATGAATATATTAATAACTGAGTGGTATCCAAAAACAGATTTATGATTTTGTAAACGATGAAGGTACTATCGTCTTTAACAAAAGATTGGAACATTGATTGCGGATGTTTACAATATATCAGAGCAGTTTACAAGACTATTGATCACTTTGTACACAAAAAGAATGCCAGAAATATACCTCGTTCCTTCTGAAGTTGCTAAAACGTGTGATGAGGGTATGAATTCTTAGGTATGGCATAAATCCAACTTGGGCTGTCCAGTATGACGTGAAGCTAAACGTCATAACCTGTGTCGCACTATTCCTGAGGAGCATGCATGCAATTACAGGTAGGGTGTCCGGATTCTCAGAATACTTCCTTCGATAGCTTGGAGATACTTCGACAGCTTACCATGATTTATGTTGTTAATTAAATTGAATTGACTTGTGTATTCCCATTCAATGCTTTGTTATACTGAACTAGCCAGCCGAGCTGTATTCCCTCCATTCTCTTAAATAGTGTTATACTGTCATTTGGAACATAACTGCTCTTTCCTTGAGAATTATACATTTTGGACTGAACTTTTCAACTTTTGGTCAGAGTTGATAATAATTACAAGATTTTATGGACTTCTACATCTTTCGGGATCTATCGGAGACGATAGCATACATACTCTATCGGAAACAATTTCAGAACTTGAAAGCTCTACAGTGTTATCTTATTTCTACACATCTCTACAATATATAAGTCTTATAATCCAGCTATCTCTACTATGTCATTATAATATAGCTTAACCTCGATCGGTATCTGTTTGCATTATACCTGAATGATGTACATAAAAACAGAAATATTTACAAGCAACGTAAAAATAAATTTCAAGGATATCCATATAGTTCAAATTTTAATTCGGACATATCTCACCCTGAACGACCATTTATTTTTCTCTGTATTTAGCGGAACTTATGGTTATTTCGCAATTAATTTCAGCTAGCATTACCTTGAACGAAAATGAATTTTCCAACTTAAGGTACGATTCTCTATACGAATTTCAGAGCGACTCGGCAACTATGAATTATGAGATTGTTTGCAGATGCCTCGTTAAGTTTAATTCGTATCAAGGTTATTCCAGATTATTCTGCTTGGTTCAAATTACCTTAATTGAATTGTACTTCTTAGTCATCTGTGAAAATTGTTGAAATATATGGAAAAGGGTAAGCCTATGCAAGATGAAGGTATGAGTGCCTCGCAAAAGAGCGTTTCGAAATACATTACCGCCTCTTGGATATAAATTGCAAGTGTGCAGTTTGTCTGAATTGAATGAAATTGCATGCATTATCTTTCTAAATATCGTCGGGAATTTCGCAGTAAGAATTCGATTCAAACAATTTGTAACAGAAATTTTAGTTGGAATACTTGGTAATAAAATATGCGTGGCCCACGACGCGAATAGTGTGATTGCACGCAATTGAAGCAAGATACAACTACAGAGTGTTTAAGAAAATATTACTAGAAAACTGATAATAGCTGTCGTTAAAGTTCTGAAGGCAATGATTAAAACAATAGGTGATGGTGAAAAATGTTTCTTCTGACGCTGATATGAGCACTTCAAAAATGTAATGGCATACAGTTCAGAGGAAGAAGATGCATGGTTCTGCTTTCACGTGTGCAAACATGGAATAAGCTAGAAAAATTTCAGAAAATTGGTCATATTATGTATAACAATGTGAATTAACGTGCAGATAATTGAAAGGTTATTTAAACGACGAGGACTCTGATAAAATTATAGAAACCGAAAATGTAATGAATATTCCCAAACGAAGCAATATAAAAACATTGGCAGAGCTAATGTGTTTTCGTATGCGAAACGTACCAACCGATAAATTGCTGCCGCACACGAAACAATCAGGGCCATGGGAAATCAGCGAGAAATTTACATTGAAGTATGAGGATAATAATACAAAAACAGTGCCAATCACGGGAGTAAGGTTCATAAGTTGAAAGTCAAGAAGTGTCCGCACTCAATTCGAGAAAGGTGACTACATGTTCATCGCAATGTTAACATGATCGTTTAGCTTAAGTGACGACTATATGATAAAGACGAAAATAGAAGTAACTTCACGTAAAATATGGAAATGTAGTCCTCCTGACTTCTATTTTCATTTCACTATAAATGGCAACAACCGGGAGTCATATGTTCATACAAGAATAGTTTCGAATTGTTACGTGCACATCGCGAAAATCTTTCGAAGCGCGTATGATTAATAATCATGAACGTAACACTCAAGGCAACAGCGTGCTGAGAAGACCTTCATTGGAGGGCGAAGGGAGAGGATCGTGAGACGAGAAGAGCGAGATCGGCCCTGGAGGTGGACCATGCTTCCTTCCTCGCCACAATGTCTCCCTCATACGTTTTGGTCTGGTCGGTGGCTGTGCACCCGGAAACGGGACGCGTCATCTCGGACTTTACAAGTGCTTTGGCGCTGGAAAAGCAGATGAACTGGTCTCCCGACCTTGTTACTCCATGGCTATAATGTGTCCTTTATTGGATCACTCTTATTCTATCGGTCCCTATATTCATTCTCTAAATGCCCTTTATTGGATCGTTCTTGTGCTATTGATTCAGTTATTTAATGAGTTTGGTAACGAAAATGTAGCGCGCTATACCTATCAGTAAAGGTTGGCAGACGACACAAGTGAAATCAAACTGCACTTACATTGCATGAAGTGTGCGACATTGCTAAAATAAGACTATTCGGTGCAGATCTGAAGCAGTAGTAAAACTTTGCAACATGAAATCGAAAGTTTTCCTTGCACTCGTAGAAACGGTATTCCAATGGGGCCGAGGTTGCATGAGACTTGCAGTACTACTACAACAAAGTATTTCCATGCAGTTATAAGGCAGTAGTAAATCTCCGCCCAAAGATCGCAAATTTTTAAAAAACTGACTGAAACTGCGGGCAAACCACCTAACAGCTGCTGGAAATGTGTTACGCTACTAGTATAGTGTTACTATGTGCAGTTCGGAAGCAGTGAAGTAGCTTTATCACAGGAAAGCCAATTATTCCAGAAGTTCGCAGAAACTGTATTGAAGCTTGCGCTGAAAATGCATGAATTGTGTGTTGTTCGGTGAATAACGTTACACATTTTTCTGAAGAACGTAGACGATCAGGGATTGAGTTAGTGCAATCGCCGTAGAACTATGTGGATGGCTATAATTAGTAGCGTATTTTCATTTGTTTACATCTTCAGCTGAAATTGATTTATCCTTTGACCATCTATAACCTCTCCAGAAATAAAGTCGCGAGTGAATAGATTATTCCAACGGCTATAGTTCTGCATTGGTGGCTGTACTAAGTACCGCTTAGTCAAGTGCAACGTACTCTAGACACAGTTGATCCATACGTTGATTATTATACAGTAACTTTGGAATTCATATCGCCATTGTATATATCAATCCGTCAGATACATTTCCGTGCGGATAGATATACTCAGGAGTTTATACACATTGATCAACGTCCCTAGTGTCATTTGCTCCATCCATTGTACGTTCTATAGCTTCTGAAAAACTCAGGTTATCGCGGAACTAATGGATCCCGTATATTGCTATTCTCTGTTATGTATTGCCACTTGAGAGTATCTCTGGCGGTAATTGACATGTTCAATCATATTTTATAATTTCTCTACAGATTTGATGGCCATGGAACAGATTAATCTGATGACTGTGTTACAATGTTTATGGATATAATCAGAACAGTTGTCACCTGTTAATATCCCCTGCTATAATTGATTCATCCCTTATGCATTCACGAGTTGCCAAATAAATGCAATGATCTGCGAATTGAATTGTCCAATAGAAATAGCACTGTGCAGAATGCTACACTCAGTACTGCATTATGAAATGTCTATATCTGAAGTGATAACTGATCCATCTATTTATAACTCTATAATTGTTGTAGAATTTAGATCATCGGTGTATAGAATAGTACAACGAATATAGTCATGTTTCGATGTCTGTTTCGTGTACTGTATTGCCAAATCGAAATATGTCTAGCGATAATTGTCCTATGAATTGGTAGTTCCCTAATTGCTATAGAACTTACGTTTATTACGTATATTACGGTATGTTATGTATGTCCTTACAATGGACAGTTCGGTACCCATTACATTCACGAAAATAGCACTGTAGCGGAACGATACATCTCTTCAATGATGATTTAGATACTGTAGCAATACTAGAATAACAAACGACTGATCCATTAAACCTCGATTCATTAACAATTAGTAACACAGTACTTAGTGCAGCCATTTTCACATTACTGCTGCTGTAGGTTTAATTCCTTCACCGTTCATTTAAGGTCTCCATATTTTCCAGAATAGTCAGTGCATAGAACAGTCATGGCTAGTCACATTTACAATTGACAAAACGGTACATAGCACAAACACTAACACAGCGCTGCATTCGTTGGATTAATCTGTTCAATGATGGCTTAGATACTACGGCTGCAATCCTTAGTGCTATGTCAATAGTTAACATCTCAAAGGTTAACGGATCTGCCATTCGTCTTTCTAGAACTGCTATAAAATCTAAGTCCACATTGAACAGAATAATACAGCGGCTGCAGTGCTCTGCTGGTGGATGTACTAAGCACCGTACTGAAAATTGGAGTATCTCAAGCCATAACCGTGTTACACATTTATTATTCTGAAGTCGCTTTCGAATTTACATAATCAGTGGACAAAGTTTACCAACAAATACATTACAGTGATGATGGCTCTACGCAGATCGGTGTTGTGAATTGTTAACGTCTTGCAGGTCAGTGGATCCCCATTTTGTCATTCTATGGCTCTTGTATAATTAACATCATTATTGAGCATATTAATCCAACTGCCATAGTGCTGTACTCGTCGACGTAATGAGTACCGTACTTACAATTGGAAGTATCTCAAGCCATAGCCTTATCATATATTGATTATTCTATAAGCACGTTCGAATTCACGTCAGCAGTGAACAAAGCAGTCCAACGGCTACGCAACCGTGATGATGGCTATACTGTGTAGTGTGTTGTCAATTGTTAATTTCTCGAGGGACCGTGGATCTGCCTCTTGTCACCATAGAGAAGCTATAAAACCATATTCGACGCTCGACAGAAAAATACAACGGCGGCAGTGCTCTGCTAGCGTATGTACTAATTACCGTACTGTGAATTGAGGTCATCAATAGCCATAACGGTAGTAATCATAGGTTTTTCCATAATTACTTAAGAACTTATATCATCAGTAAACAAAGTATTCCAACGTATACATTTCTATGATGATTGCTGCAATCAGTACTCTGCTGTCAAGTGTTGAAACATAGAGGGATGGTGGACCTGTGTTTCGTCATTCTGAAGTTGCTGTAAAATTTATATCACGATACGACAGATTAAAAAACGGCAAACGAGCTTCGTTGGTAGATGTACCAATTACCGTATTGTGAATTATAGGTACCTGTAGACGTAACCGTAGCATACATACGTTCTTCCAGAGTTACTTTGGAATTTACATCATCAGTGAACAAAGAAGTCCAACGTATACATTATTGTGATGGCGACTGTACTCAGTACAGTGCTGCCAATTATTCGTGTCTCAGCTGATCGTGGACCTGTATTTTGTTGTTCCAGTATCGTTGTAGAACATAAATCATCACTGAAAAGTTTAATCCGTCGCAATAAGTATCATACTGTGGTACACATAAGTACCATTATGTGCCGCACTGTCAATTGGAAATATCTCAGGTTCAAATCGTAATACACACTGACTATACCACAACTGCACTGGAATGTACGTTACGTGTGGGAAAAGTAGTCCAACGACAGCAGCGGCGTGGTGATAGCTGCACTCGGTAATGTGCTGCCATTTGTTGATATCTGAAGGTATAATATACCTGAATTGTTTCATTCTAGAATTTTTATGGAACACTAATCATCATTAAATACATTAATACAGCTGCTGCAGCGCTCTGCTGGTGGATTTACTAGCTACGGTGCTATCTCATGCAAGGATCTCAAGCCATGACGGCATTATACGTTGATTATTCTAGAATCTCCATGGCATTAGAGTCGCCAGAGTACAAAGAAGACCAGAGGCTACTGTACTGTGATGACGGCTGGTCTCGCTACTATGTTTTCAGTTGTTAATGTCTCGAGGGTCAGTGGATCTCTGTTTTGAAATGCTACAACTGTTCTAGGATTTAAATCATCAGTGAACAGATTAGTCCAGCGGCGACAGTGCTATATTGGTGGATGTAATTTGCGCCGTACTGACAATTGGAAATATCTCTAGCGATTGCCATTATATACAATGATCGTTAATGCATATCCTCGGAATATATATCGTGAGTGCACAAAGCAGTCCAACCGCAACTGTAACGTAATGATGGCAGTATTCAGTATGGTGTTGTCAATTGTTAATATCTCAAGGGATGACGGTTCTGTCTCTTTCGCTCTAGAATGTTTATAAAACCTTCGTCAGCATTGAACAGGTTATTTCGACGGCTGCAGTGCTCTGCTGGTGGATCTCCTGCGTACAGCACTATGAATTGGTCGTATCTCAAGCCATTACCGTAGGATACATCGATTATTCTAGAGACACGTTCGAATTTACATCATCAGTGATACAAGGTGGTCCAACGGCTACAGTGCTGCGATTGTGGCTCAAATCAGAACTATGTTGTCAATTGTTAATATCTCGAGTGTCGGAGAATTTGTTTTGACATTCTAGAATTATTATAGGAAATAAATCATCACTGAACCGACGAATCCAACGGCAACAGTGCTATATTCATGGATGCAATGGTTACCGCACTTTCAAATGGAAATGTCTCTATCCATTACTGTAATATACGTTGACTATCCCTGAGTTGCTTTGGTATTTACATCTTAAGGGTACAAAGTATTCCAGCGGCTACAGTAACGTAATGACGGCAGAACTCTGTACTATGTTGTCAATTGTTAATATCTCGAGGGCCAGCGGATCTGTGCCTTGGCATTCTACAATTGGTTTAGAACCTTGACTATCACTATACATATGAAGCCAGCGGTTGCAGCTTTATAATGGTGGACGTAATAGGTACCGTACTGTCAATTAGAGGTATATGAAGCCACCACCGTAATATACAATTATTAATCTAGAATTGCTTTCAAATCTACATAATCAGTGGGCAAACAATTCCAACGGCTGCAGCGCTGTGATGAATGCTCTACTGAGTACTGTTTTATCAACTATTAGTATCTCGGGGGACGGTGGATCTGTCCTTTGTCATCATAAAGATGCTATAAGGACTATTTCGTCACTCAGCGGCATAATATAGCAACCGCAATGCTCTGCTGATGGATGCACTAATTACCGTACCGTGAATTGTAGGCGTCACTAGACGTAACGGTAGTATATATAGGTTTTCCCAGAATTAGATACGAATATACACCGTCAGTAGACAAGGTTGTGCAACGGATACAGTTCTGTGATGGTGCCTGTAATCGGTACTGTGCTGTCAATTGTTAATGTCGCGAGGGATGATGGATATGTGTTTTGTCGTTCTAGAAATGTTGTAGAACCTAAGCCTTCACTGAATACAACAATCTTGCCGCTACAGCGTTTTATTGGTGGATGTACCAAGTTCCGCGCTCTCAGATGGAAATGTCTCCAGCGATAACCGTAATATGCATTGATGATTCCAGAAATGCTTCGGAATTTATATCATTGGTGACAAAATTATTCCAATGGCAAAATTACTGTGATGATGGCTGTACTCAGTACTGTGATGTCAATTGTTAATATCGCGAGGGTTAATGTACCCGTTCATTGTCATTCTAGTATTGTCAAGGAATCTAAATCGTCATTGAATATGTTAATTCAACGTCTACAGCGCTATATAGGTGGAAGTAGTATGTACCGTACTGTGAACTGGAAAGTTTCCCAAGCCATGATCGTACTATACGTTGATTATTCTGGAATTGCTTCGGAATTTATATCGGCAGCGATCAAAGCTAATCAGCGGCTACAATACAGTGATGGTGGCTATACACAGTACTGTGTTGTCATTTGTTAACGTATGGAAGTATAATGTAGCTACATTTCCAGTACCAGAATTGTTGTAGTATATATGTCCTCAGTGAACAGGTCGATCCATCTTCAACGGTGATCCGCTGGAAGTCGTACTAGATGCCGTAATGTCAATTGTATATATCCCCAACCACAATCGGACAATACATATGTTATACTAGAATCACATTCGCATTAAAGTTATCAGTACACAAAGTATTCCAACGACTACATTACAGTTTTGGTAGGGTGTCTCAGTACGCTGTGGTAAATTGTTAATATCTCGAGGATCCGTGGATCTTCATTTTGTAATTCTAGGGTTGTTACAGAATTTAGGTCATCACTGAACAGAATTATCCAACGGCTACTCTGCTATATTGGTTGATGTAGTAGTTATAATACTGTCAATGGGTTATACCTCAGTACCACCGTAAAATACATTGATGATTCCGGAATAGCTATGGAATTTTCATCATTAGTGGACAAAGTTATTCAACCGCTACGATATTGTGATGGTTAATGTACTTAGTTCTGTGTTGTCATTCTTTAATTTTTCGCGGGATAATGGGTATGCATTTCGTGTCATAGAATTTCTGTGGAATATACACTATGAGTGATCAGATTAATACGACGGCAACAGTGGTCGGTTGGACGACGTACTAAATGCCCAACTGTGGATTGTAGCTGTCACTAAGCATAAGCGTATTGTACATAGGCCATACTGGAGTCACGTTCGAATTTATACTCTCAATGAACAAAGTAGTCCAACTGCTATATCACCGAGAATGTGGTGTACTCTGTACTATGATGTAAGTAGCTAGTAACTCGAGTGACCGTGGAACTGTATTTTTTCATTCTAGGTTTGATATAGAAATTAAAACATCATTGATCAGGTTAATCCAAGGAATACTGTGCTATATTGGTGGATGTAATTAGTACCGCACTGTCAATTGGAAATGTTTGATGTCAACCCTAATATACATAGATTACTCTGGAATTGCTTTCGAGGATGCATCATCGGTGAACATAATTTTTCAACGGCTAGGATTCCGTGACGCTGATTGTACTCAGTCCTGTGTTGTCATTTTTTAAACCCTCGGGAGATATTGGATCTGCACTTCTCGTTCCAGAGTTGCTGTGAAGTATGCACCATCATAGAACAGATTAATTCAACGGCAACAAGGATCTACTGAAAGATGCAATACATGTCGTACTGTCAATTGTAAATGTCACTAATCGTAACCGCCCAATGAATAGGTTATTCAGGAATCTCCCTCGAAATTATATTATCAGTGGACAAAGTAGTCAAACGGCTGCATTACTGACATGGTGGGTGTACTCTGTACTGTGATGTAAGTTGTTAATATCTCAAGGGATAATGGATCTGCATTTTTCGTTCAAGAACTGCTCTGGTATGTATATCTTCAGAGGAGAGACCATTCCAACGGCAACAGTGATCTGCTGAAAGACGAACTAAATGACCTACTGTCATTTGTTAGTAACACTAACCTCAACCGCACAATACATTGTTTGTACTGGAATCTCCTTCGAAACTACATCATCAGTGAATAAAGTACTCCAGCGGCTACATTACTGCGATGGTGGCTGTAATCAGTACTGTGTTGCAAGTTTTTAATTTCTCAATGATCAGTGCAACTGCATTTCGTATTTCTAGAAATGTTATAGAATTTAAATCATCATTGAACATACCGGTCCAACGACTAGTGTGTTATGTTGGTGGATGTAATAAATAACGTACCGTCAAATGGAACCACCTCTGGCCAACCGTAATATACATAGGCAACTCTAGAGTCTCTTTGGAATATACTTCATCAGTGAACAAAATTATTTAACGGCTAAGACATTGTGACGATATCAGTACTAAGTACTGTGTCGTCATTCGTTCATATCTCGAGGGTTAATGGGTCAGCATTTCTGTTTCTAGCTTTGCTGTCCTGTACACATTATCAGTGAAAAGATTATCAAAACGACAACTGTAATCGATTGGAGGATATACCAAATGCCGTACTGTCAATTGTAAAATCACTAACCACGATCACACAACACATATGTTATACGAGGATTACTTTCGAATTATCATCATCAGTGAACAATGCTGTGAGGCGGCTACATAACCGGGATAGTCGGGGTATTGTGTACTGTGTAGTAAATTGCTAATACCTCTACGCTCAGGGGATCTGTATTTTCCGGTTCAAGAATTGTCACAGCATTTAAAGCATAATTGAATGGAATAATCGAACAGCCACTCCGCTATATTGATGGATGTAGTATGTACCAAACGGTCAATTGGTAATATCTGAAGACAATCGTGTTATACATTGGTTATTCCAGAATAGCTTCGGAACATTCGCCGTAAGTCGAGGAAGTTATACAACGGCTAGAATACTGTGATGATGGCTGCACTCAGTATGGTGTCGTCATTTGCTAATATCTCGAGGGAAAGGAGTCTGCATGTCTCGTTCTAGAATTGCTGTGGAACATACATCATCAGTGAACAGAATATTCCAACATGAACTGCCATCTGTTGGAAGATGTACTAAGTGCCATTCTGTTAATTGCAAAATATCACTAGTAATGGCCGCATTGTACATAGTTCATTCTAGAGTCACATTCGAATTTTCATTTATGTGAACAAAGTACTATAGCGGCTACAATACCGTGGCGTTCGGTTTACTAAGCACTATGATGTATATTACTAATACCTCAAGGGTCAGTGAATCTGTAATTTGTCATTCTAGAATTATTATAGGATTCAATGCATCATTGGACAGAATAATCCAGTGGGTTCAGTGCTATATTGGTCGATGTAACTTCTACCGTAGTGTCATTGGAAATATCTGAAGGCAACTGCAATATATATTGATTATTCGCGAAATGCCTTGGAAATTACGTCATCAGTGAACAAAGATATCCAACGGCTACAATACTGTGGTGATGGCTGCACTCTGTACTGTGTTCGCACTTGCCAATGTCTCAAGGGATATTGGATCTGCATTTCTCCTTCCATAATTGCTGTGGAATATACATCATAAGAAAGCAGATCCATCCGACGGCAACAGAGATCTGTTAGAAGACGTATTATATGCCGCACCGTCAATTGTAAATATCACTAAGTGTAACCGCACAATGCATGGGTTATTCTAGAATCACCTTTGAATTTACATTACCAGTGAACAAAGTAGTCCAACGGCTACACGTCTGAGGATGTGACTGTACTCAGTACTGTGTTGTCGATTGTTAATAACTGGGGGCTCAGTGGACCTGTGTTCTGTTATTCTAGAGATGTTATAGGATTTAAATCATCATTGAATATATCAATCCATATATCATCTAGTGTGCTATATTAGTGGATTTAATGAGAACCGTACTGTCAACTGCAAATAGCTGAAGACAACCGTAACATGCATACATTGCTGTGGCAATGCTTTGGAATTAACTCCATTAGTGAACAAAATTAATCAACGGATATAGTACTGTACTGATGGCTAATTGCTGTAGCAATGCTTTGGAATTAACACCATTAGTGAACAAAATTAATCAACGGATATAGTACTGTACTGATGGCTGCACTCTGTACTGTGTTGTCGTATTTTAATTTCCCGATGGTTAATGAAATCTGCCTTCCTCGTTCTTGAATTGCAGCGGAATATACACTCTCAGTGAACAGGTTAATCCAACGACAACAGTGAACTGTTGGCAGACGTAATAAATGCCGTACTGTCAATTGTAAATAACACTATCCATGTCCGTACTATACATAGGTTACGCTAGAATACCTTAGAATTTCCATCATGTGTGAGCAAGGTAGCCCATCGTCTGCATTACTGCGATGATGGCTGTACTTAGTACTGTGGTGTCAATTGTGAATATCTCGAGTGACAATGGAACCGTATTTTACCATTCTAGGTACCTTGTGGAGCAAAATTATCATGGAACACAATAAACCATCCCACACAGTGTTATAATCGTGGATGTAATATGTTACGTACCGTCAAATGGAAATACCTCAAGCCATAATCGTAATATACAGTGATTATTCCAGAAGAGCTTTGGGACTTACATCACCAGTGGAAAAAGCAGTCCAAAAGCTATGTTCCTTAGACGATGGCTGAACCCACTGTTGTGTTGCCCATTGTCAATTTATAGGGGAATAATGGACCACCATCCTACATTCCACGAATTCTGTGCAACATAAATCATCGGTGAAGTATTTAATCCAACGGCAACGGTGCTCCGTTGGTGGGTGTACCAATTACCGTACTGTGATTGTAAATACCACTAGCCATAACCGCAGTATACATAGGTTATTCTAGATTATTTTGGAATATACATCATCTGTTAACAAAGTATTCCAACGTCTACGCAACTGTGCCGATAGCTTTACTCAGCCTATGTTGACAATTATTAATATCTTGAGGGTGAGTGGATGGGTATTTTGGCATTCTGGAATTGATATAGTACTTAAACAATCACTGATCAGCTTAATCCAACGGCTACAGTGCTACATTGGTGGAATTAGTAAGTAGTTTACTGAAAATTGGAACTTTCTCAAGCCATAACCGTAATATACGTATGTTATTCTAGAACCACATTAGAGTATCCATCATGATTTTACAAAGTAGTCTAACGTCTACATTACAGTGCCAATGGCTCTACTCAGTACTGTATTGACAATTATTAATATCTAGAGGGTCTATAGATGCGTATTTTGTCATTCTAGAATTGATAAGGAATTTAAATCATCATTCAGCAAGTTTATCCAACGGCGACATCTCTATATTGGTGTATGTAGTAGGAGCAGTACTGCCAATTGTAAATATTTTATGCCACAACCGTAATATACAATGATAAATCCGGAATTGTTTTAGAATTTCCGTCATCTGTGGGCAAAGTTATTCAACGCGTATAATACGGTTACGATGGCTGCACTAAGGACTGTGTCGTTTCCAGTTAATATCTCGCGGGATAATGGACCTCCATTTATCGTTCCAGAATTGCTGTGAAATATACATCGCCAGTGAACAGATTAATCCAGCTGCAACTGCGATCTGTCGGAAGATGTATGAAACGCCGTATAGTCAATTTTATACATCACTAGACTTAACCGCATTATACATGTGTTATTCTAGGGTCGCTTTCGAATTTACATTATCAGCGAACAATGTAGTCCAGCGGCTACACCCTTGTGGTGGAGGGTATAGTAAGTACTGTTTTGTATATTGCTAATACCTCGTGGGTCAGTGGATGTGCATTTTGTCATTCTAGAATTGTTATACTATTTAAATCATCATTGAACAGAATAATCCAGCTGGTAATGTTTATTGGTATAGTGGACTTTCATTTTTCATTCTTGAATTGCTGTATAATGGACATCATCAGTGAGCAGACTAGTCCAACGTAAATCGTGTTGTGTTGCAAGATGTACTAATCACCGCCTTGTCAATTGTATATATCAATAGCGTTAGCCGTACTATAGGTATGTTAATCTATAATTACTTTTCATCTACAATTATACGTGTACAAGGTAGTGCACAGTCCACATTACTGTGATGATTACTGCACACAGAACTGCGTTGTCAGTTGTTAATAACTCCAGAAATAGTGGACATGTGCTATGTCATTCTAGAATTGTTACAGGATATAAATCATAATTGAACAGTTTAATCTAACGGCTACAGTGCTATATTGATCTATGCAATATGTACCGTACTGTCAATTTGAAATATCTCCAGCCAATATAGTACGATACATTCATTATCCCAGAATTGCCATTGGTCTGACACTATCAGTGAACCAAATAATTCGACCGCTACAACAGAGTGACGATGGTACTGTCAATTCGAAATATCCCAAACGGTAACTGTAACAAGCATGGACTATTCCAGAATTGCTTTGGAACTTGCATCACCAATAAACAAAGTAGTACAACGGCTACAGTAATTAGGCGATGGCTGTGTTCAGTATTCTGTTGTCAGTTGTTAATGTTGCGATGGATAATAGACCTGAACCTTGTCATTCTAGTGTTACAGCAGAATATGAATCATCATCCAACAGGTTAATCCAACTATCACAAGCCAGAACCGTACGATACGTACATTATTCCAGAATTGCTTTGTAGTTAATATCCCCAGCGATCAAAGCAGCCCAACCGCAAAATTACAGTGATGATGGTTGTACTACTTACTGTGTTCTCTATAGTTAATATCACGGGAGATAATGAAACTTCATTTATCATTCCAGAGCACCTGTAGTATATGCATCATGAGTGAACAGACAGATCCAGTGGCAACAGTGCTCTGTTCTTAGATGTACTAAGTACCGTACAGTCAGTTGTAAATATCGTTAGCCGTAATTGTATTATGCATTGATTATTACAGAATTGCAATGGAACCTGCGTCATCAGTGCATAAAGAAACTCAGCGGCTACAGTACTGCGACGATGACCCTACTCAGAACGGTGTTGCAAATTGCAAATGTCTCGAGGGATAGTGGACCTGTGTTTTTTCATTCTGGAAATTTCATTAAATTTAAATCATCATGGAACAGTATAATCCAACGGCTACAGTGCTATATAGATCTACGTAATGGGAACAGTACTGTCAATTGGAGAACGTCCCAAGCAAAACCGTACGATACATTCATTATGCCTGAATTTCTTTGGAATTACCATTATTAGTGAAATAGGTAGTCCAACGGCTACACCACTGTGATGATGGGGGCACTCAGTACTGTGTTGTGAACAGTAAATGTCTCAAGTGTCAGTTGATCAGTATTTTGACATTCTTGAAATGTTATAGTGTTTAAATCATCACTGAACATGTTAATACAGCGGTTACTGTGCTATATTGGTGGATATAATATGTACCGTCATTTCATTTGGAAATATCGCAAGCCATAACCGTAATAAACAATGATAATTCCAGAATTGCTTTAGAACTCACAGCATCAGTGACCCAAGAGTTCCAACTTCCACAGTAATATGAAAATGGCAGTACTCATGGCTGGCCTGTCAATTGGAAATATCTAGAGGTGTAGTTTATCTGCATTTCTCATTCCAGGATTTCGTTACGATGAACATCGTCGGAGAGCAGGTTTATCCAACGAAAATACATCTCTGTTGATAGAGGTACTAAATGCCGTACTTTCAGTTGAAATATTTCTAGCCATAACCGTACAATACATTGATTAATTGAGAATTGTTTTGGTACGCACATCATGAGTGGGCAAAGTAGTCCAATGTCTATAGCACTGTGATGATGGCTGCACTCAGTAATGCGTTGACAATTGTAATGTCTCGGGGGATAATGGATCTTCCTTTTGCCATTCTAGAATACCCATAAAATCTTAATCACTATTGAATTGATTAATACAGCGGATGCCGTGCCCTGCTAGTCGATGTACCGTACAGTCAGTTGGAAATATCTCAAGCAACAATCGTACTATACATTGATAATTCCAGATTCACATTCTATTTACAACATCAGAGAACAAAGTTTACCAAACACAACATTACTATGATAATGGCTGTAAGCAGTCCGATGCTGTCCCGTTTTCATATCTCGAGGGATAGTGGATCTGTATTTTGCCATTCTGGAATTGTTATCGAATTTGTGTTATCATTCAACAGATAAATACAACGGCAACATTGACCCGTTGGTAAATGTACGAAGTACCGTACCGTCGGTTGCAAATATCTGTAGCCATAACAGTAGTACACATTGCGACTCTAGAATTGCTTGTATCTGACATTATCTGTGAACAAAGTTATTTAACTGTTAGAGCACTGAGTTGATGGGAGTACTTCAGTACTGTGTTGCCAATAGGAAATGGGTCTAGGTATAACGGAGCTGAAATTCTCGTTCTAGAGTTGCTGTTGGATATACATCTTCAGTGACCACCTTAACACAATGTTAACAGTGCTACGTTGGTAGCTGTAATATTTATCTTCCTGTGCACTGTAAACGTCACTAGCCATAATGTGGTATGCATAGGATATTCCTGAATTACTGAGGTATTTACATATTCAGGGAGCAATTTAGTCCAACATATATGTTTCTGTGGTGATGGCTGTAAATAGTACATTCTTGTCAAATGTTGACTACTCGAAGGTTCGTGGACCTGTATTTTGTCATTATAGGGATGTTGTAGAACTTACATCATCACCGAACGGTTTAAACCATCGCCTCAACTGCTGTATTGGTGGACGTAATGAGTACCTACAGTTAATTGAAAATATCTCAAGTCACAAGCGTAACATACATTGATTATACCATAATTGCAGAGTAATGCATATTTTCATGAGCGAACAAGGGAGTCCAACCGCTCAATGCTGCGATAATGGCTGTAATCAGTACTGTGCGGTCAATTGTTGACATTTCGAGAGTCAGTGGTCCAGCATTATGCCATTCCGGAATTGCTATCTGATGTATATCATCATCGAAAGGTTTGATCCAACGGCTACGGTGATATATTGGTGGATGTAATAAGTACCGTACAGTAAGTTGCAAATATCTCAAGTCATAGCTGTACAATAAATTGTCTATGCCAGAATTGCTTTGAGACTGACACTGTCAGTGAACCAAATCATTCGACCGTTATAATACTGTGATGATGGCTGTACTCATTGCTGTGCCGTCAATTGATAGTATTTCGAGGAACCGTCGATTTTTATCTTGTCATTCTAGCATTGTTATAGAATTGATATCATCAGGGAACTGATTGACACGGAGTCTGAGTTGCGCTGCTGTTGGATGTACTAAGTGCCCTGTTGTCAGTTGGAAATGTCTCTAGCCGTAACCGTTGTATACATTTATCGTTTCAGAATTGTTCCGCAACTGTCATTACCAGCGAGAAATATTGCTCTGCCGCCGGAAACTTTGTTTGATAGCTGTAATAAATACTGCGCCTTCAATTGCTTTTATCTCGAGTTACAGTGGATCAGTATCTTGCCATTCTAGGAATGTTACAGTATTTGAGTCATTATTGAACTTGTTGGTCCAACCGATATAGGGATATATAAGTGAATGTAATAAGCGCTGTACGGTCAATTTCAAATGTTTCGAACCATAACCTTAATATACGCCGGATATTCCTGAACTTCTTTGGAATTTACACCGTCACTGAAAAAGGTAGTCCAACGTCTACGTTAATATGATGACGGCTGTACTCAGTAGATTGCTGTTAACTGTTAATGTCCCGATCGAGAGTGGACCAGTATTTTGCCGTTACTGAAATGTTATAGAACCTGTTTCATCATTGAACAGATTAATACAGGGCCTGCTGTGCGCTGCTGGTGGATGTCCTACGTAGCTTGTTGTCAGTTCGAAATATCTCTTGCCATAGCCGCGCTATAAATTGATTATTCCAGAATTACATTGGATTTCACCTCATCCGTGGGCAAAACATTCCAACAGATACATTACCGTGATGATGGCTGCACTCAATACTGTTTTGTCAAATGTTAATGTCTCAAAGGCCGGTGGATCTGTACATTGCTATTCTATATTTAATATAGTATTTGTATCACCATTGAACAAATTAATCCAGCGGCTACAGTGCTATATCTGCGTATGCAATAAGTGCCGTTCAGTCAATTAGGAATGCTTCATGACATAACAGTAGTATACAAGGATTAAGCCGGAATTGGTGTGGAACTTTCCTCATCAGTGAAAAAAGTTGTGGCACGGCCGCAACACTGAAATGATATCTACTGTGTTGTCACTTGTTAGTATCACCTAGGATAATTGACCAACTTTTCACCTTCAGGTACTTCTGTGGAATATATATCATCAGTGAGCAGACTAATCCATCTGGAACAGTTATCTGTTGGAAGGTGTACTAAGTGCCGCACTCTCATTTGTAAATGTCACTAACCATGACCGCTATCAACATATGTTATAACATAATCCTATTCGAATTTACAACAGCAATGGACAAAGCAGCTCAACTTCTGCATTACTGTGGTGGTGGCTGTACTCCGTACTGCGGACCAGGGTCAGTGGATCTGTGTTTTGCCATTGTAGAAGTGTTATTGTATTTAAATCATCATTGAACTGTTTAATCCAAATGCAACTGTGATCTGCTGGAAGATGTACTAAATACCGTACAGTCAACTGTATATATCGCCTGCTATACATGCATTACACATGTGTTAACCTAGAGTCACTTTTGAATTTTCGTTATCAGTGAGCAAAGTATTCCAGCGTAAACACTACAGTGATGGTGGGTGTGATCAGTAGAGTTCTGTAAATTGCTAATATCTGAAGGTACAGGGGATATGTATTTTGTCATTCCAGAATTGTTAAGGAACTCAAATCGTCTTCGAACAGTATAATCCAACGGCTACAATGATATATTTGCCGAAGTAATAAGTACCGTACTGACAATTTGAAATATCTCAAGCCATAACCGCAATATACGCTGATTATTCTAGAAATGCTTTGGAATTTACACCATTAGTGAACATAGTCCTCGACCGGCTACAATAATGTAATATTGGCTGTAATCGGTACTCTGTTCTCATTTGCTAATATCTTGAGGGTCAATGAACATCTATTTTGTCATTCTAGAATTGATGTAGTGTGAGATCATCATTGGACATGTTAATCCATCGACGACGGTGCTATGTTCGTGGATGTAATAAGTGCCGTGCCGTCAATTGGAAACATTTCAGGTCATAACCATAATATACAATGCTTATACCAGAGTTGTCCTGGAATTCACGTCGTCAGTGCACAAAGTCATTCAACGAGTACAATGCTGTGGTGATAGCTATTCTCAGTACTGCTTTGTTATTTGTTAATGTACCGTGGGACAATCGATTTGCACACATTGTTCTAGAATTGCTGTGGAATATACATCATCAGTGAACAGAATAATCCAGCGGAAATTGTGCTATGTTGGAGAATGTGCTAATCACCGTATTGTCAGTTGTATATATAACGAGTCATAACAGTACCACACAATTGCTGTTATAGAAATACCTTCTAATTTCCGTCATCGAGGAATAATCGGTCTGTATTCCTCGTTCCAGAATTGCTACGGAATATACGTCATCAGTGGACAGATGTATCCAACGGCAACAGTGGTCTGTTGGAATATATAATGAATGCCGTGCTGTCAATTGTAAATAACACTAGCCACATCCGTACTATACACAGGTTACGCTAGAATACTTTGGAATTTGCATCAAAAGTGAGCAAAGGAGTCCATCTTCTAGAATACAGCGATGATCGCTGTACTTAATACTGTGGTGACAATTGTTATTATCTCGTTTGACAGTGGAAACGTACTTTGCCATTCTAGATACGTTGTGGTGTCTAAATCGTCATAGAACACAATAAACATACGGCGCTATATTCGTGGATGTATCATGTTACGTACTGTCAACTGGAAATATGTCAAGACATAACCGTAATATACGTTGTTCGTTCTAGACATGCACTTGAATCTACTGTATCATTGTAGGATGTTATTGAACTGCTACAATACTGTGATGATTGCGTTACTCAGTAATGTGTTGTCAGTTGTTAATATCTCGAAGGGTAATGGACCTCTTTTCCTCGTTCTGGAATTCCTATGGGTTATATATCGTCAGTGAACAGATCAAGACTACGGCAAGAGTGATCAGTTGGAAGATGTACTAAATCCGTACCATCAATTGTAAATAACACTAGACAAGAACGCATTATACACAGGTTATTCTGGAATCACATTCGAGAGTACTTTATCAGTGAACATTGTAGTCTAGCTGCTACATCACAGGGTGCGGGTACTCAGTGCTGTTTTTCAAATTGCTAATATCTCCGGGTTAATCGATCGGTGTATTGTCCTTCTAGGATAGTTATAGAATTTAAGTCATCATAGAAGATAATAATCGAACGGCTGCTGTGCTGTAATGGTGGGCGTATTATGTGCCGTACCATCAATAGGAAGTATCTCAGGCAAACCGTAATATATGTTGATCACCCTGGCACTGTTTTGGTATATAAATCGTCAGTGAACAAAGTTATTCGGCGGCAACAATACTGTAACGATGGCTGTACTCTGTACTGTGTTGACATTATATGTTGATCACCCTGGCACTGTTTTGGTATATAAATCATCAGTGAACAAAGTTATTCGGCGGCAACAATACTGTAACGATGGCTGTACTCTGTACTGTGTTGTCACTTGTTAATACTTCGAGGGATAATGGATCTGCGTTTCGTAATGTTGAATTGCCGTAGTATGAACTCCATCAGTGAACATAAAAATCCAACGGCTATACTGCTCTGTTAGAAGATATAGTAATCATGGTATGGTCAAATGTATATAGCATAAACCATGGCCGTGATATACATTGTTTATTCTAGAGTTACTTTAGAACTTCCTTCATCTGTAGACAACCAAGTGCATCGTCTACATCAATGTGATGATGGGTGCTCTCAGTAATGTTCTGCCAATTGTTAATATCTCGAGGGCCAGTGGGCCTGTATCTTGTCATTCTAGAAGTGTTATAGAATTTAAATTATCGTAGAACACAATAATCCAACTGCTACAGTGCTCTATCCGTTGAAGTAACATGTATCGTACTGTCAGCTTCGAATATCTCGAGACATAATGATATTATGCAGTGTTTATTCCTAAATATCGTTGGATATTACATGATCAGTGAAAAAAGCAGCCTTACGGCTGCATTTCTGTGATTATGGCTGTACTCAGAGTTGTGTAGTCAATAGATAATTTCTAGGGGATAAAGAACCTTCATCTTCCATTATACAATTTCAGAAGGACATGCAACGTATGTGAACTGTTTATTCCAACGACAACTGTGCTCTGTTGGTAGATGTTATAAGTGCCGTACAGTGAACGGTAAATGTCACAAACCATAGGTGTAGAGCATGTATGTTACTCCAGAAGTATTTTGGGACATATATCATCATTAAACAATGTAGTGCAACGTTTAAATGTCTGTGATGATGGCTGTACGCAATAGTGTGTTGTCAATCGTTAATACGTAGAGGTATGGTGCAACTGTATTTTGTCATACTACAATTGCTATTGAAATTAAATCACCAGTGAACAGTTTAATCCAACGACTACAGAGCTACATTTGTGTATGTAATATTTACCGCACTGCCAATTGGAACTATCTCAAGACATAGACTATCTATACGTAGGTTATTCTAGAATTACTTTGGATTTTCCATCATCAGTGTGCAAGAGATCCAGCGTTTACAGCACTATGATGATGGCAGTACTCAACACTGCGAGGAGGTATGGTGCAACTGTATTTTGTCATACCACAATTGCTATTGAAATTAAATCACCAGTGAACATTTTAATCCAACGACTACAGAGCTACATTTGTGTATGTAATATTCACCGCACTGCCAATTGGAACTATCTCAAGACATAGACTATCTATACGTAGGTTATTCGAGAATTACTTTGGATTTTCCATCATCAGTGTGCAAGAGATCCAGCGTTTACAGCACTATGATGATGGCAGTACTCAACACTGCGTTGTAAATTGTAAATATCTCGAGGGATAGTAGACAAGTATTTTGCCCTTCTAAATGCGTTAAAGAATTTAAATCACCATTGATCAGTTGAATGCAACGGACGTAGTGCAATATTGGTGGATGTACCACGCACCGTACTGTCAAATGTAGATGACACATGCTGTAACCGTCCTATGTACTGATTATCCTAGAACAGCTTTGAATCTGGCATCATCATTGAACAAAGTTGTCCATCGTCCACATTCCTGCGATGATGGCTGTACTTAGTACTGTGGTGTCACTTGTCAATACCTCGAGTGAGAGTGGAACTCTGTTTTGCCACTCTAGATGCGTTGTGGAGCTTAAATCGTTATAGAACGCCATTAACCGGCAGAAAGAGTGCCGTATTCGTGGATGTAACATGACACGTACTCTCAATTCGAAATATCTCAAGCCGTAATCGCCATATACAATGGTTATTCAAGAACAGCATTAGGATTTACGATATCGGTGACCAATGCTGTCCAACGGGTGCATTCCTTAGATGATGGCTGTTATCACTACTGCGTCTTCAATTACAAATTACGAGGCAGATAATGAAACTTCACCTTACATTCTGCAACTTCCGTGGAAAATAAAGCAACTGTGAAATGTTTAATCCAACGGCAATGGTGCTCTGTTGGTAGGTGCACTAATTACCGTACTGTGAATTGTAAATATCACTGGTCGTAACCGTATTATACAGAGGTTATTCCAGAAATACTTTGGAATATACATCATCAGTTAACAAAGTATTCCAACGTCTACATAACTATGCCGATGGCTCTACTCAGCCTGTGTTGACAATTATTAATATCTCGAGGTAGATTGGACGCGTATTTTGGCATTCTAGAATTGATATAGCATTTAAATGATCACTGAACAGCTTAATCCAGCGGCTGCAGTGCTACATTGGTGGAATTAGTAAGTAACTAACGGAATATTTTAAATTTCTCGATCCATGACCGTACAATACGTAGGTTATTCTAGAATTACTTTAACAGTGCTACATTGATGGAATTAGTAAGTAACTTACGGAATATTTTAAATTTCTCAATCCATGACCGTACAATACGTAGGTTATTCTAGAATTACTTTGGAATTTCCATCATGATTTGACAAAGTAGCCCTACCTCCACTTTAGAGTGCCGATGGCTCTACTCAGTACTGTGTTTACAATTATTAATATCTCGAGGGTGTGCGGATGCGTATTTTTGTCATTCTAGAATTGATATGGAATTTAAATCGTCATTTAGCATGTTTATCCGTCGGCGACACTGCTATACTTGTGTATGTAGTAAGAGCCGTACTGCCAATTGGAAATATCATATTCCATAACCGTAATATACATTGATCGTTCCGGAATTGCTTTAGAACGTTCGTCGTCAGTGAACAAAGTTACTCAACGGCTACAGTGCTCTGATCATGGCTGAAATCTGTTCTGTTTATTCAGTTGCAGATATCTCGAGGGATCATCGATCTGTCTCTTTTCATGCTAGAATTGCTATGAAATCGAAATCATCACTGAACGGATTAATACAGTAGCTGCAGTACACTATTTCTAGATGAGAGGAGTACGGTGCTGTCATCTGTAAGCATCTCTAGCAATATCCATACTAAACGCTGATAATACTAGAGTCGCCTTGGAATTTACATCATTAGTGGACAAAGTAGTACAGCAGCTGCGTTACAGTGAAAATGGCTGTGCTCTGTGCTGTGTTGTCAATTGATAATATCACGAGGCTTATTGTGTCTGCATATCGCTTTCTACAACTTCCCCGGAATATGCACCATCAGCGAACGGATTAATTTAACCACAACCTGCTCTTTTTTTAAATGTACAAAATGCCGTACTCTCAGTTGTATATATCACTAGCCATAACCGCACACTACATAAGTAATTCTAGATTATCCTTCGAATTTACGTCATCAGTGAACAATCTAGTCCAACGGCTGCATTACACTGATGATGGATATACTCAGTACTGTGTCGTCAATTGTCGTAATCCCGAGTACCAGTTGATCTGTGTTTTGTCGTTCTGGAACTGTTACAGGATTTAAGTCATCGTCCAACATATTCATCCAACTGCAACATTGCTACACTGGAGGACGTTATAGTTACCGTACAGTCAAATGGAGATCTCTCAAGCCGTACCTTTAACCTACATTGAGTATTCCAGAATTGTTATTGTAATCACATAATCAGTGAGCAATGTAGTGCAACGGCCGCAGTACTGTGGCGATGACTGTTATGAGTACGTTCTTGTCAGTTATTTATATCGCGAGTGATAATTGATCTGTAATTCATAACTCTAGAGTTGTTATAGAATCTAAATCATCATTGAAGGAACTAATCCAACGGCAGCAGATTTCTGTTGGTGGATTTACGAAGTAACGTACAGTCAATTGTAAATATCTATAAATATAACCTAAATGTGCAGTGATTATTCCAGAATTGCTTCGGAATATACCTCATCATTGAACAAGTTAGTCCAACGGCCACATTACTGTGATGACGAATGTACTATGTACGGTGTTGTCAATTGTTAATATCCCCGGAGACGATGAATATGTATTTTGTCAATCTAGATATGCTATATAATCTATATCATCATTGATCAGGTTAATCCAAACCATAACTGTTCTCCGTCGGCAGAAGAAAGACATCCCGCAATTTAAATTGCAAATAACAATTGCCATGACCCTACCGAGCATAGGTTATTGTAGAATCACTTTCGAAATTACACCATAAGTGAGGAAAGTACTCCACCGTCTACATTGTGAGGGTGGCTGAACTCTGTACTGTGTTGTTAACCCTTAATGTCTCGATCGTCAGTTGGTCCTTATTTTCTTCTTCTAGAATTCATATAGGAATTAAATCATCATTGAACGGTGTAATCCGACGGCAAATCTGCTCTATTGGAGAATTTAGTGGGTACCATGCTGTCAATTGGAAATATCTGTAGCCATAACCACAATATATCAAGATTATTCTGTAATAGCATTGGAATGTTCATCATCAGTGAACAAAGCCCTTCGGCGGCTACAATAAAGTGACGATGACTGTACTCAGTTCTGCGTTGTCATTTTTTAATTTATCGAGGTATAAGGGATCTGAATTTACTGTTCTAAAATTGCTGTGGAACGTACATCATCAGTGAGCAGATTAAACCGACGACAGTAGTGGTCTATTGGAAGACGTTCTGAATGCCTTACTGTCAATTGTAAATATCACTAACCAAAACCGAGCAATACATACGTTCTACTCGAGTTACTATCGAAATTACATCATTAGTGGACAAAGTAGTTCAACGTCAACGTTACTTTGATGACGGCTGTACTCAATACAGTGTCGCGAAATGCTAGTAACAGGAGGAATAGTGTGCCTGTCATTTACCATTTTTGAATTGTTATACAATTCAAGACATCATTGGGCAGAGTATCCCAACGGTGTCTGTATTATATTGGTGGATGTAACAAGCACCGTACCGTGAGCTATAAAGGTCTGAAGGCAACCGTAATATACATTGATTGTCCCAGAATTGCTTTGAAACATGCATCAACAGTGAACAAATTTAATCAACGGCTACAATACCGTGAAAGTACCTGTCCTCGGTAATTTGTTGTCAATTGTTTATGCCACAAGCGTTAATGGGTCCGCATTTCTCGTTCCAGAAATGCTGTGGAATATACATCATCAGTGAACAGGTGAATCCAAGACCAACAGTGGTCTATTGGGATTCGAAATGTATGCCGTACTCTCAATTATATGTATCACTAACCGTACCCGCACAATACAATAGTTATACCAGAATCACTTACGAATGTACATTATCAGTGAGCAAAGCAGTCCAACGTATTCATTACTGTGATGGTGGCTGTACTCATAACGTTGTCGTCTATTGTTAATGTCCCTATCATCGGTGGACCTTTTTTTGCTGTTCTAGAATTGATATGATACATGTGTCATGATTGAATAGAATTATCCAACGGCTACTGCGTTATACTGGTGGATGTAGTATGTTGCGTACTGTAAATAGGATATATCTAAAGACAGCTGTAATATACATGGACTATTCTAGAAATTCATTGGAATATATACCACCAGTGAACACAGTTACTCAGCGGCAACAATAACGTGGCGATGACTATACTGGGCACTGGGCTGTCATTTGGTAGTATCTCGAGTGATAACGGACCTGCGTTTCTCGCTCTGGAATTGCCGTGTCATATACACCGTCAATGAACATATTAAGCCAACGGCCACAGTGACCTGTTCGAAGGTGTACTAAATGACATACTATCAATTGTAAATATCACTACCCCTATCCGCATTATATATAGGTTATTCTAGAATCAGTATCGAATTTCCATCTTCAGTGAACACGGTATTCCAGCGGCTTCATTACTGTGATGATGGCTGTATTCAGAACCATGTTGTCAAATGTTAATAGCACGTGGAATGGTCGACCTGCATTTTTTCATTCTGGAAACGTCATAGGATTTAAATTATCCCTGAACATTATAATTCAGCTGCTGCAGTGCTATATTCGTGGATGTTATATTTGGCATACTCTCAATTGGAAATGACTAATGACCTGACCATAACATTCAATGATTATGACACAGATGCTTTGGAATTACCATCATCAGTGAAGAAAGCTTTTCAACAGCTATAGCATGGTGACGGTTGCTGTACTCAGTTCTTTGTTACCATTCATTAATTTACCGATGGATAATGGTCCTGCATTTCTCGTTCTAGAATTACTGTGGAATATGCACTATCAGCGAACACAGTAACCCAACGGCAGCAGTGACCTCCTGGAAGATATACTAAATGCCGTTCCGTCAACTGTACATATCACGAGCCATAACAGCAATATACATAGGATATCCCAGAATCACATTCCGATTTGCACCATCAGTGAACAGCGAACTCCAACATGTATATTGCTGGGATGGTGGCTGTACTCAGAACTGTGTTGTCAATTGTTGATATCTCGCAGAGTAATGGGTAGTCATTTTCCATTCTAGAACTTCCCAAGGACATATATCATCAGTGAACATATTAATCCAGCGTCAACAGAGCCCCGTTGGTAGAAGTACTAAATACCGTACTGTCATCTGTAAATAACACTAGACATCACCGTACTGTAAAGAGGTTACTCTAGAATTACTTTAGAATTTCCGTCATCATTGAACAAAGTGGTGTATCGTCTACATTACTGCGATGGTGGCTGTACTCAGTACTGTTCTGACAATTATTAGTAACCCGAGGAATAGTGGAATTGTATTTTGTCGTTCTAGATATGTTACATAATTTAAATCAACGCTGAACAGTATAATCCAACGGCTACTGTGCTATATTGTTGTATGTAATAAGTACCGTACTGTCAATTGAAAATATCTCAAGCCATGACCGTAATATGCGTTGAACATTCCAGAATTTCTTTGGAAGTTACATCATCAGTGGGCAAAGGTATTCAAACGCTACAATACCGTGCTGGTGGCTGCAGTCAGTACTGTCTTGCCACTTTTTAGTGACTCGAAGTATAATGTGTATGAATTTCTCGTTCTAGGACTGGTGTGGAGTATATCTCATCAATGAACGGATCAATCCTTCGGCAAGAGCGACCTGTTCGATGATGTCCCGAATACCGTACTGTCCATTGTAGATTTCACAAGCCGCAACCGCACCATCCATAGGTTATTCTAGACTTACTTTCAAATTTACATTAACAGTGAACAAGTTATTCCAACTGCTACATTACTGTGATGGCAGCGGTATTCAGTACGGTGCCGACAATTGTTAATATCTCGAGGGTCATTGGAACTGTATTTTGTCAGTCTAGATTTCTTGTCGAATTTAAATATTCATTGTACACAGTAATCCAGCTGCGGAATTTCTTTGTTGGTGGACGTAATAGGGACCGTACTATCGATTATAGGTACCTCTAGCCGTTATATACATAGATAACTCCAGAATTGCTTTGGAATTTTCATCATCACTGACCAATGTTGTTCAACGTCTTCAATACTGTGGTGATGGCTGTGGTCAGTACTGTGTTGTCACTTGCTAATATCCGGAGAGAAAATGGAACTGCATTTCTCGCTCTAAAGTTGCTGTGGAGTATACAACATCAGTGAGTACATTATTCCGACGGCAACTATGATCTGTTAGTGGATGTAGTAAATGCCGTACTGTCAATTGTAAATATCACTAACCATGACCGCATAATGAATTTGCTATTCTGGAATCAGCTTCGAATTTGCATTATCAGTGAACATAGTAGACCAACGGCTACATTACTGTGATGGTAGCTGTACTCAGCACTAAGCATTTACTAATATCACGAGGGGTAATGGACCTGCATTTCACGTTCTAGAACGTCTGCAGGATATACATCATCAGTGAACAGATTAATCCATAGGCAAGAGTGAACTTCTGAAAGATGAACCTATGCCGTACCGTCAATTGTAAGTATCACTTTGCATAACCGCACAATACACAGGTCATTCTAGAATCACACTAGAATTTACATTATTAGTGAGCAAAGCAGTCCAGCGGCTACATAACGGGGATGGCGGGTGTACTCAGTACTGTGATGTAAATTGTTAATAAATCGAGGAGCAGTGGACATATGTTTTGTCACACTAGGATTGATATTCACTTCAAGTCATCGCTAAATACATTAATACAACGACTACTGTGTTATGTTGGTGGACATAATAAGTACCGTATTGTCAATTGGAAATTGCTCAAGACAGCCGTAGTATACATAGATTATTCTATAATTTCTGTGGAACTTACGTCATCTGTGGACAAAGCTATTCAACGTCTACTATACTGTGGCGACGGCTGTACTTACTACTGTGTTGCCATTACTTAATTTCTCGATTTATAACGGACCTGCATTTCCCGTTTGGAATTTTTGTGGAATTCACATTACCAGAGAACAGATGAATCCAACGGCGACAGTGAACTTTTGAAAGATGTTCTAAATGCCGTATTGTCAATTGTGAATATCGCTAAACCTAAACGCGCAATACATAAGTCATCCTAGAACCACATTCGGACTTACGTTATGAGTGAACAAAGGAGCCGAACAGCTGCATATCTGAGATTGTAGGCGTACTCAGTACTGAGATGTAAGTAGTTGATGACTCGAGGAACAGTGAACCTGTATTTTGTAATTCTAGAATTGGCATAGGATTTAAATCATCATTGAAAATATTAGTCCAAGGTCTAGTGTGCTATGTTGGTAGACGTAATAAGCACCGTGTCGTAAATTGGACATATCTCAAGCCAACCGTATCATACATAGATAGCAGTAGAATTGCTTTGTATTTTACATCATCAGTGAACAGAATTATTCAACGGCTACAATACTGTGATGATGCCTGTACTGAGAACTGTGTTGTCGTATGCTAATATCTCGTGGGATAATGGAACAGCATTTGCCGCTATAAAATTGCTGTGAAATATATAACATCAGAGAACATATTAACACAACGGCAACAGTGACCTGTTCAA
>NW_016914761.1:0-1386 GCF_001483705.2 Eufriesea mexicana
TACGTTGTGTTATGTTGTGCAAGGTTAGGTTAGGTTAGGTTAAGCTTTGTTGGGATATCTTAGGCTCTCGTGCTATACTCTGTTATAACGTAGACTTCAGCGAACTACTCTCCTCTAATATGTTCTTCTTGGCACTGTGGAGGCCGGAAATCGTGGTCGCAGCATGTTACATTTAGTTATGTTACATTAGGTTAAGTTACGCTAGCTTGTGTCAGGTATGGGCAGCATTGACTTTTCTCTACATACTGCTATTCTATGGACTTCTGCTCCCTGAAGTGCTCTATCTCACTCTGCTTTCCTCCGGTGACGCCGTGAATAGTGGTCCCGGCACCTTTGGTTGAATTATGTTACGTTCGGTTAGGTTGGGTTTAGCTATGCTTGATCGCATTATCGCCGACTTCTGTGCTATACTCTGATTTTCTGTGGATTTCTGCACCCCAACATTTTCTGCTTGGATTTGGGGAGGCCGGCAGTTATGGTCTCGGCAAGTTAGGTTTAGTTACGCTACGTTCGGTGACGTTAAGCTAGGACAGGCTTGGTAAGGATATATTTGCGTTTTGTGCTATACACAGGAGTGCTGTCAGCTACAGTACACTACTGTGCTCTATCATGGTCTCATTCCCTCTGGGGATACCAAAAATGATGGTCTCGGCACGTTAGGTACAGTCATGCTACGTTCAGGCATGTTACGCTTTGTTACGTTAGGAGAGGATAGATACGACTTTTGTGCTATGCACTGCAATTCCGATTGTTCCTGCTCTCTGCGTTGCTCTACTCTACCCCGCTCGAATCTCGGGCGGCCATAAATAGCGGTCGTGACGCGTTACTTTGAGTTAGTTTACGTTAGCTATGGTTAAGTTGGGATAAGTTTGGTTAAGATAACTTTTGCTTTCGTGCTATACACAGTTTTTCGGCGGATGCATGCCCTCTACTTTGTCGTAATAAATTCTGCTTGGCACTGTGCATGGCAGCAATAGTGGTCGCTGCATGTTACGCTGAGATAGTCTTCGTTTGGTTGGGTTACGCTAGTTCGGGTTAGTTTTGGGTAGCCTTGACTTTTCTGCTATTCGCTTCGATTCTATGGATTGCTGCGCTCTACTCTCCTCTATCATGTTCTGCTTGGTTCTGCGGTGACCAGCAATAGTAATCGCGGCACGATGGGTTTGGTTATGTTACGATTGGTTAGGTTAAGGCAGTGTAGCTTCGACTTTTATGCTGTACACTGCTATTCGGTGAACTTCTGCACCCTACTCTGCTCTAGTATGCCCTACAGCGATAGCGGCCCCGGCATGTTTACATTTAGCTATGCTGCGATTGGTTTGTTTGGTATAGTCCCGGTTAGGTTAGGGTACCTTTGCCTTCTTTTGCTGTACACTGCAACCGACC
>NW_016914762.1:0-431 GCF_001483705.2 Eufriesea mexicana
CCCCTAACCTAACCAATTTCTGACAATTTGCACCTCCACTCTAAACACTCGATATCCAAGTATATCAAAGTATGTACCAAGTATATTCTAGAAAATATTCCCTTGTCTTTCTGTCATTATTATCACTACACTATCATCACTACACTATCACCACACTATCGTCTTTAAGACGATGCCTATATTATATTAATTTCTTTTTAAAAAATCCGATCTTCAGATTTCTAAGTTCAGAACTCTTATTACCCATAGCCTAACCAATTTCTGACAATTTGCACCTCCACTCTAAACACTCGATATCCAAGTATGCCTTTATCCTGATCCTTACACCCACGATATTGCAATAACATCTCGATACGAATCTTGCCACAATGTCAACGCGTGCCATTGTATGGGACAAAAATGGAAATTGACGAGGTCTATGAATGTATGAA
>NW_016914763.1:0-920 GCF_001483705.2 Eufriesea mexicana
CATACATCCATACATCCATACATCCATACATTCATACGTACATACATCCATACATCCATACATTCATTCATCCATCCAACCACACATACCACCATCCACACATCCATACATACATCCATACATTCATCCATCCATAAATCCATCCATTCATTCATCCATCCCTCAATACAAACATACACCCATACATCCATACATCCATACATCCATACATATATACATAGAAGCGTCCATACAACCGTACATATATCCATGCATACATCCATCCACCGATGCGTCCATCCATCCATCCATTCATACTTAAACCCATCCATAAATACATCCATCTAAACAACCATACATCCATCCATACATTCGTCCATTCATCCATCCATCCATAAATTCATCCATCCATACATACATCCATCCATACATCCATCCATACATACATCCATACATCCACACATCCATACTCCCATACATCCATACATCCATAAATCCATACATATATACATCCATACACCAATGCATCCGTATATCCTTCCATCCATAACTCAATCCATCCATACCTCAATCCATCCATACAACCATTCATCCATACATCCATCCATCCATACATCCATCCACTCATACATCCAACCAACCATGCATCCATACATACATCAGTACATACATCCTTCCATCCATTCATCCATACATATATACATACACACAACCGTACATCCATTCATTCGTACATCAGGACATTCATACATCCATACAACCATACATAGTACATACATACATACATCCATACATACATCCAACAATCCATGCATCCATCCATACATACATATATACATCAATACATTCAACCATCCATCCACGCATCCATACAAATAAACATCCAAACATCCACAAATCCGTACATCCATACATTCGTGCATCCTTACATCCATACATCC
>NW_016914764.1:0-1320 GCF_001483705.2 Eufriesea mexicana
CCAATGGGAAAACCGATTTCCCTTTGGAAACCATGGGCTTCGAAAGATCGTGCATCGCACAAGGCAGTTAGGTCAGTACCAGTCAGTCAGCAAATAACATTCGAAGAGTTCAGAAGAGTTAACCGGAACAATTACAAAATATACAGTCCACTAAAAACACAAGTTCCTCAAGAAATTTGGTTCGTCATTAACCGTCGCCAATTGCGGTTGACCTATTGACGATATACAACTGTTTTATTCTTCGATTCCTTCGTCTTTTATATATAAGATTTTGGATTGTGGTTCGAAAGGGTGAGGAAGGATGTTAATGATTGTAGGAGAAAAGTTAGTTTTTGAAGTTAACACGTTGACTGCCATGGGGGTCATCGGTGGGCGGCACTCGACTGTACTACAGCACCGTGGGGGTCACCGGTCACCGGCAACACGATCATTAGTAAAAATATATAATTAGAGTAAATATCGATGCTGATAAATTTTTAAATAGCACCATTGTTACTATAATGGTTCAAAGAAATTAATGCCATACAGAACATGCAAAAATAATTTTATTTATACAAAGAAAAGGTGAACCAAAACAGTCGACACAATATGTCGCCACCTTTTTAGTGCAATTCTTTGCTCTCATTCTTCCTAGCTGATTTCAATTATTTTCATAGCACACTTTGCAAAATCGCCTTACATTTCGCACACTTCCAGGTTTCTTTTTAAATTCGTGACGACGTTTTTTCTGTACGTAATTGCTCGATGAAATGCAATCTTCGTCATCGGAACATTTCACTAAATACATCGCTATCTTTATCCTAAAATCGGGAATTGAAATATTTTTTCGAGTTGCTTTTTAAACAATTGATAATGGCAAAAATGGTCTACAGCGCCGCGGGGGTCACCGGCGACCCCCACCACGAAAAATACATTAAACGCGATTATACAACTCACTTTATCTGTTGTAAATAATATTTCAACATAATATGCATCGCATAATAAAATATTCATGTTGGCGCCATGGGCAAACCACGTAAAATGCGCGTGGCAGTCAACGTGTTAAGGTATTATATCTGGTTTTCAGTGTGGCGTGAGAAATCGGGGTGGAGTGAATGTAAAGAAAGGGTTAGTTTTAGGATAACACATCTGGTTTTGGGTGTAGCTCAAGAAAATGGGTAAGATTTTTATAAAGGAGAAGTTAGTTATTTAGGATAATACATCTTGTTTTTGGCTATGGTACAATAACTAGGCAGGATGTTGATGGTTTTTGGATAGGAGAGGTTAGGTTTGTGGGAATGTTTAGCTTTTAAGTTGGTTTGGATGAGAGGTGATGCGTGG
>NW_016914765.1:0-3961 GCF_001483705.2 Eufriesea mexicana
AACATAACCCAACGTACAATATCTAAACCTAACTTGTCGCGACCAATACTGCAGGCTTCCCCATAAACAGGCAGGATATCCAAGGGAACAGTAGAGCGCAGAAATCCATGGAATATCAGCATTGATCACATATGTCAAAGACATGCTAATCTAACCCAACCTAACCTAACTTAACCAAATGTAATTTAACACCACCCAACGTGCCGCAGCCACTATTGCTGGCCTCGAATGAGCCAAGCAGAGCATAATAGAGCACAGTAGAGCGCAGAAATCCATAGAATCGCAGTGTACATCAGAATAGTCAAATACATCCGAACGTAACTCAAATTAACTTAATGTATCCTAACGTAGCCAAATTCAACGTAACGTGCCGCGACCACCATTTCCGGCCTCCCCAGGGACTAGCAGATTAGAGTAGTGCACAGTGGAGTGTAGGAATCCACCGAATAGCTGTGTACAGCAAGAAAGTCAAAGTTATCCTACATAACCTAACAAAGCGTAACACAACCGACGCAACCAAATCAGACCTAACGTACCTAGGCCACTATTGCTGCCCTCCCCGATGACAAGCAGGATATATTAGAGGAGAGGAGAGCGCCGAAGCCCATATAATGGCATTATATAGCAGAAAAGTCGAAGCTATCTTAATCTTACGCAAACTAACCTAAACAAACCAAACGTAATATAACACGATCTAACATGCTGAGACCAGTATTGCCGGCCAACCCAGAGACAAGCAGAGAATATTAGAATGGAGTGGAGCGCAGAAAATCACCGAACATCAATTTACAGCACAGATGTCAGATCCAGCTTTTCCTAACCTAACCAAACGCAACATCACCAAAGGTAACCTAGCTGTACCTAAAGTGCCGGGTCCACCGTTGCTGGCCTCGGCAGATACATGCAGAATACGCTACAGCACAGTAGGGTGTAGAAATCGACCACATTGTATTGTATAGCACAACAGTCAATGGTATCCTGACCGCACTTAACCCAACCTAACATAACCAATCATAACACAAATCAACCTATCGCGCCGCTAAAACCATTGCTGGCGTCCACAGAGACAAGCAGAATATGGTATAGCACGGTAGAGCACACGAGTGCATAGAATGTCGGTGTTGGGCACAAGAGTCAAAGTTATCCTAACCTAACACAACCCAACACAACCATACGTAACCATACGTAATCTAACACAACCTAACGTGCCGAGGCCACTATTGCTGCCCTCGGTAGTGTCGAAGCTATCGTCTCCTACCATAACAAAGCGTAACATAACCGAACGTAGCCTATCTCATCGGAATGTACCGAGAACACTATTACTGCACTCCCCTGGGTCGAGCAGCGTATTGTGGATCACAGTAGAGCCAAGAGGTCCATAGAATAGCAGTGTTGGGCACAAAATTCAAGGATATCCTAACCTATCCCCAAATAACCTAACCTAACCAAATGTAATCTAACACATCCTAACGTGACGCGATCACTATTTCCGGCCTCCGCAGAGCTCATCAGAGCGTATCAGATCACACTAGAGCGCAGAAGGCCACCAAATGGCAGCGAATAGCACAAATGTCAAGGATGTCCTAACCTCACCTGACCTAACCTAACCAAACCAAACGTAGGCTGACTAAACCTAACGAGACGAGGTCGGCATTGCTGGCCTCCGCTGTGTCAGGCACAACATATCAGAGCTCAGCAGAGCGCAGAACCCCACCGAATAGCAGTATATACCACGAATGTCCAAGCTATGGAAGCCTCACCAAAACCTACGTAGCATAGCTAAACGTAGCCTAAATAAGCCTAACACTTCGAGACCACCATTGCTGCCCTCCCCAGGAACAAGCACAGCTTACTAGAGCACGGTACGGCGTAGAAATCCGCCGAATAGCAGCGTATAGCACAAAAGTCACTGTTATACTCCCAAACCTAACCCAACCTAATCTGACCGAACGCAACGTAACTCGAACTTTCGTGCCACGAACAATATTGATGGCCAACCCAGGTTCAGGCAGAGTACAGAAGAGCAATATAGAGCGCAGAAATCAACAGAATAGCAGCGTACAGCTCAAAAGTCAAGGCTATACTTTCCTAAGCTATCCAAACGTAATGGAAACGAACGTATCCTAACTAAACCTAACGAGCCAAGACCACCATTTCTGTCCTCTCCAGTGCCAAGCAGAACATACCAGAGCATTGTAGAACACATAAATCCACCGACTAGCAGTGTATAGCGCAGAGGTCAAAGTTATCCTACCCAAACCTTGCCAAACGTAACATATCCAAGCGCAAAAAGACCCAAACTATCGTGCCCAGAACACTATTGCCTGCCTTTTCAGTGCCAAGCAGAACATACAGGAGCACGGCATAGCGTAGGGATCCATCTAATAGCTGTGTATACCACGAAAGTCAAGGCTATATAATGCTAACCCTAACTAACATAACCCAACAAAACGTAGGCTAACTTAACATAACGTGCGGCGACCACGATTTCTGGCATCCGCAGAGTCGAGCAGAGCTTACTAGAGCACAGTGGAGCGCAGAAATGCATCGAAAGCTGTGTGCAGCGAAAAAGTCGAAGTTATACTGTCCTACCATAGCTAATCGTAACATAACTTAATATAACATAAACCGTTTTAGCGTTCCGCGACCACTATTGCTGGCCTACCGAGTGCCAAGCAGACTATAGTAGAGCACAGTAGAGCACAAAAACAGACCGAATAGTATTGTGTGGCACGAAAGTCAATGCTATCCTAACCGAAAAATACCTAACCTAACCTAGCTAAATCTAGCATACCTCAACACAACGTGCCGAGGCCTCTGTTGGTGGCATCCCCAGGGCCAAGCAGGATATGGTAGAGCAAGGTTTAACGCAGAAATCCGGCGAATAACGGTGTATAGCACGACAGGCAAAGCTACACTTATCGAACATAACCTAACCTGACCAAACCAAACATAACATAATTGGGCACAACGAACCGAGGCATATATTGCTGGCCTCCCTAGAGCTAAGCAGAAAATATTAGAACACAATAGAGCACAGTAGTCGTCCGGAAAGCAGTGTATAGTGTGAAACTCAAAGCTATAGTATCCGAACATAGCATGACCTAACGCAGCCAAACGTAACATACCTCAGACTTTCCTGCTGTGGGCGCCGTTGCTGGCCTCCCCTGGGCCAAGCAGGGCACATTGGAGCAATGTAGGACGCAGAAATCTACCGAATAGAAGTATGCAGCTCGAAAGACGGAGCTCTCCTATCCTAACATATCCAATCGTAACATAACCAAACGGAATATAATTCAACCTAACTTGCCGCGGCCGTCATTGCTGTATGCCAGGGAGTCAAGCAGAATTTACTAGAGCAGATTAGAGAGCAGATATCCACCGAATTGCATTGTATAGCACAAAAGTCGAAGCTACACTTTCCTTACCTAGTCGAATGTAACGTAACCAAGCGTAACATATATCAACCTATAGTGCCGCGACCACTATTGCTGGCCTCCCCGGAGCAGAGAAGAACATACTCGAGGAGAGTAGAGCGCAAAATCCTCAGAATCGCAGTGCATAACGGAAAAGTCAAAGCTATCCAAACCAAGCCCATGCCAACGTAGCCTAACCAAACGTAACTTAACCCCACTTAACGTGCCGCGAAAACTATTGTTAGCCTCCTCATAGCCGTGCAAGACATAGTAGAGGAGAGCAGCACTCGGAAATCCGTAGAATCCCTGTGCATAGCAGAAAAGTCAAAGCTACCCAGACCTAACCCTAGCTAACGTAACCTACCCAAACGCACCCTAACACAACTTGACGTTCCACGAACACTATTGCTGGCATTTCCAGGGCCAAGAAGAATATAGTAGAGCACAGTAGAGCGCCGAAATCCGCCGCACTGCAGTGTACAGCACAAAAGTCGAAGATAGTCAAGCCTGACCCGTAGTAATCTAAACTAACCAAACGTGGCTTA
>NW_016914765.1:4217-19276 GCF_001483705.2 Eufriesea mexicana
AACACAGAACAGCGAAGATATCCACCGAAAAGCGTTATAAAGCGGAAAAGTCATTGCTCTCCTATTATAGCCTAACCAAACGTAACGTAACTGAGCGTAAACTAACACAGCCTACCGCGCCGAGACCACTATTGCTGGCCTCCCGAGGCCGAGCAGCACACACTAGAGGGGAGCAGTGCTCAGAAATCTATAGCATCGTAGTGTATAGCAGAAAAAGCGAAGATACTCGAACCTAACCCAAACTTACATAACATATCCAAACGTAGAATAACTCAACACAACGTGCCACGACCACTACTGCTGGCCTCCCCAGAGCTATGCTGAAGATATTAGAGCCCTATAGGGCGCAGAGGTCCGTCTGATAGCGGACTATAGCACTAAAGTCAAAGCTATACTCTCCTAACATAACCAATCGTAATATAACAAAACGTATCCTAACTCAACCTAACATGCCACGACCACTAATGCTTGCCTACGCAGGGCCAAGCAGAAGACATTACTACAGAGTAGATTGCAGAAGTCCATAGAATCGAAGTCTACATCAGAAAGTCACAGCTACCCAAACCTAACCCAAACGAACAGGACATACCCAAGCATAACCAAACTCAGACTAACGTGCTGAGACCGCTATTGCTGCCCTCCCGAGTGCCAAGCAGGACATATTAGGGCACAGTAGAGCGCAGAAGTTAACTGTGCAGCAGTCTGCAGCACAAAAGTTTAGGCCACCCTGACCAAACTTAGTCCATCCCAACCTAACCGAACGTAACCTGACACAACATAGCATGCAGATACCACTACTGCCGGCCTTCCCATAGCAAAGCTGAAAATGTTAGTGCAATGTAGGGCGCGGAAGTCGACTTCATAGCAGACTACAGCACTAAAGTCAAAGGAATTCTCGCCTAACCAATCCAAGCGTATCATAACACAACCTAACGTACCGCAGCCACAATTTCTGGCCTCAAACCTAACTCAACCTAACGTGACGAGATATCTATTGCTGCCCTCCTCAGTGCCAAACAGAACATATTAGAGTGGAGCAGAGCGCAGAAATCCATAGAACCGGATTGTACAGCAGAAAAGTCAAAGCAATCCAAACCTAACTCAAACCAATATAACCTAACGAAGTGTAACGTAGATCAACATAACATGCTGCGAACACTATTCCTGGCCTCGCCAGAGACAAGCAGAAAATATTAATGCACACCAGAGCGCAGGTATTCACTGGATAGCAGTGTATAGTACAAAAGTCAATGCTACGATAACCTAACCCAACCAGAGGTAACGTAACCAAGCGTAACACAGCTCAACCCAACATGCTGTGACAACGATTGCTGACCTCCCCAGAGCCTAGCAGAGCATATTATTGCAGAGCAGAGCACAGAAATCCACCGAATAGCAGTGTACAGCGCCAAAGTCAAAATTATCCATACCGAACTTAACCTATCCTAGCAGAGCCAAACGTAACATAACCAAAGATTTCGTGATGAGACATTCCTTCCTACCTTCCGCAGAGACCCCAGAGTTAAGCACAAAGGTGGAAGATATCCTAACATAACCTGATCTAATCTAACCTCACCCAGCGTAGCATATCTCACCATAACGTGCCGAGGCCACTATTGTTGTCCTCCACACGACCAAGGAGAAAACGTTAGAACACAGAACAGCGAAGATATCCACCGAAAAGCGTTATACAGCGGAAAAGTCATTGCTCTCCTATTATAGCCTAACCAAACGTAACGTAACTGAGCGTAAACTAACACAGCCTACCGCGCCGAGACCACTATTGCTGGCCTCCCGAGGCCGAGCAGCACACACTAGAGGGCAGCAGTGCTCAGAAATCCATAGCATCGTAGTGTATAGCAGAAAAATCGAAGCTACTCGAACCTAACCCAAACTTACATAACATATCCAAACGTGGAATAACTGAACACAACGTGCCACGACCACTACTGCTGGCCTCCCCAGAGCCATGCTGAAGATATTAGAGCCCTATAGGGCGCAGAGGTCCGCCTGATAGCGGACTATAGCACTAAAGTCAAAGCTATACTCTCCTAACATAACCAATCGTAATATAACCAAACGTATCCTAACTCAACCTAACATGCCGCGACCACTAATGCTTGCCTACCCAGGGCCAAGCAGAAGACATTAGTACAGAGTAGATTGCAGAGGTCCATAGAATCGAAGTCTATATCAGAAAAGTCACAGCTACCCAAACCTAACCCAAACGAACAGGACATACCCAAGCATAACCAAACTCAGACTAACGTGCTGAGACCGCTATTGCTGCCCTCCCGAGTGCCAAGCAGGACATATTAGGGCACAGTAGAGCGCAGAAGTTAACTGTGCAGCAGTCTGCAGCACAAAAGTTTAGGCCACCCTGACCAAACTTAGTCCATCCCAACCTAACCGAACGTAACCTGACACAACATAGCATGCAGATACCACTACTGCCGGCCTTCCCATAGCAAAGCTGAAAATGTTAGTGCAATGTAGGGCGCGGAAGTCGACTTCATAGCAGACTACAGCACTAAAGTCAAAGGAATTCTCGCCTAACCAATCCAAGCGTATCATAACACAACATAACGTACCGCAGCCACAATTTCTGGCCTCGGCGGAGACAAGCTGAACACCTTAGTGGGGTGTAGAACGCAGAAATCCAAAGAATCGTAGTGTATATCAGGAAAGTCGAAGCTACCCAAATCTAACCCGAACAAGCAGAACATACCCAAGCATAGACAAACACAGCCTAAGGAGCCGGGACAGCTATATTTGCTCGCCACAGGGCCAAGCAGGTCGTGCTAGAACTCAGTAAAATGCAGAAATCCACCGAGTAGCAGTATACAGCACAAAATAGAATGCTATACTAACCAATCTTAGCCTAACCCAACCTAACCGATCGCAACCTGACACAACATGACGTGCGGGATAATTATTGCTGGCCTTCCCAGAGACCAGCTGAAAATATTAGAGCAATGTAGGGCGCAGGAATCCACCTAGCAACAGGGTATAGCACTAAAGTCAAATCTACCCTTTCCTTTCCTAACCAATCGTAAAATAACCAAACGTAACATAGCACAACCTGACGGGCCGCGACCACTATTGCTGGCCTCCGCAGAGTCAAGCGGAACACACTAACGGAGAGTGGAATGCAGAAATCCGTAAAATGAATGTGTATATCAGACAAGTCAGAGCTACCTAAATCTAACCCAAACCAACACAACATAGCTAAACATATTCTAACTCAAAGTACCGTGCCGCGACCACTATTGCTCGCCTCCCCAGTGTCGGGCAGAGTGCAGTAGAGCTAAGTATAACGCAGAAATCCACCAATTAGCAGTGTATGGCGCAAGGGCCAAAGAAATCCAAACCATGCCTTCCTAACCTGCCCTAGGGTAACAGAGCGTTACCAAAACTGACACGGCGGCACCGCTATTGCTGGCCACCCTAGACCCAATCAGAACATACTGGAGCGCAGTAGGGTGCGGAAACCAACGGAATACCAGTCAGTGGCACGAAAGTCTAAGATATTCTGTCCTAACGTAAACCTGTGGTATGCAAGCGTAGCCTAGCTAAACCTACCGCGCCGAGGCCACTACTGCTGGGCTCCACAGAGCCAGGGCAGAGCATAGTGGAACAGTGTAGAGCGCAGAAATCCACCAAATAGCTATGTGTAGCACAGGAGTCGAAGAAATTCTAATCGAACCTTCCTAACCTTACCAAACGAAACGTAACATCACGCAACCTATCGTGCCGTGGCCACAATTGCCGGCAACCCCAGAGCCAGCCGGAGCACACTAGAGCACACGAGGGCGCAGGAATCCGGGGAATAGCAGCGTACAGAACTAAAGTCAAAGTAGCCTCTCCTAACCTAGTCAAACGCAACATAGCTCAACGTAACACGAGGAGGCCACTACTGCTGGCCTCTACAGATGCACGTACAGTATACTAGTGAACAGTAGTTTGCAGAAATCCTCCGCATTGCTGGGAATAGGACATAAGTCGGAAATATCCTGACATAACCGGACTTAACCTAACCTATGCAAACTTAGGGTAACTCAACAGGGCGTGCCGCGACCACTGCTGGCGGATTCTGCACAGTCAAGTATAATACAGTAGAGCACAGTATATCACAGGAAACCGCCGGGTAACAGTCTACAGCACGATCGTCGAAGCCACCATAGCCGATCATGGCATAGCATGACATAATCAAACGTAGCATAGCTCAAAATAGCGTGCCGTGAACGCAGCTCCTGGCGTCCCATCAACTGAGCAGAATGTACTAGAGCACGGTAAATCCCATAGATCCAGCAAATAACACTGTATAGCACGAAAGTCAAAACTACTGTAAACAAATATAACCTAACCTGGCCTATATAATCGTAACATTACTCAATCTATCGTACCTGGATCAGTATTGCTCGAATCCCCTGAGTCGAGAAGAGTATACTAGAACGATGCTGAGCGCATAGATCCACCGAATAGCAGCGTATGGCACAAAAGCCGTAGATACCCTGACCTAACCTGGACCAATCTAACCTAACCAAACGTAGCATAACACAATATTACGTCACGAGACTACTACTCCTGGCCTCCCCGGAGCGAAACAGAATGTAGTAGAGCACAGTAGATCATAGAAAACCACTGAAAAGCTGTGTGCAGCACGAAAGTTAGTGTTACCCTAATCAAACTTAGCCTAATCGTTCCTAACCAAATATAACCTAACTCAGCCTAGCGTACCACGACATCTATTGCACGCCACCCCGGAGTTGAGCGGAGTATAGTAGAGTGCGGACATCCTCCGAATAGCAGTGTATAGCACAGAAGTAGAAGGTATACAAGCCTAACCTGACCCAACCTAAACTAAGAAAACGAGGCATAACTACGTATTATGTGCCGCGGCCACTGAACCAGGCCTCACCATGGTCAAGCAGAATGTACGAGAGAGCAGTATATCACAGAAATCTATGCCATAGCAGTGTAAAGCGCAATGAACAAAGTAGTCTATCCTGGCCCATCCAAACGTTACATACCCAAACGAAGCGCATCTCAACCTATCATGGCGAGACAACCATTGCTGGCCTCCACACGGACTAGCAGATTGTACTAGAGCACAATAGTGCCCAGAAATCCACCGCAATTCTGCAAACAGCATAAGAGTCGAAAATATTGTAACCTAACCTGAACGAACTTACCCTACCCGAGCGTAGCGAAACTCAACATAACGTGACGAGAGCAATATTTCTTGACTGCCCAGAGTCAATCAGAAAATATTAGAGGACAGTAGAATGCAAAAATCCACCGAATATCTCTGTATATCTCAAAAGCCAAAGCAGCTTATCCTAACATAGCCAAACGAAATATCACCAAACGCGTCCAAGCTTAAACTAACATGACGAGGCCACCATTTCAGGCCTCCACAGAGTCAAACAGAATGTACTAGAGCACAATAGAGCGCAGGAATCCAGCGCATTGCATGGTATAGCACAGAAGTCGAAGGTAACCTAACCTAACCTGACCGAACCTATACTAGCCAAACGTAGCATAACTATATATGACGTGCAGCGACCACTGCCTCTGGCCTCACCAGGCCGGATCAGAATATATTAGAGCACAGTAGATCACAGGTATCCACCGGATGATAGGGTACAGCACGAAAGTCAAGGCAACCATAACCAAACTTATCCTAACCTAACCAAACCAGACGTAACATAACTCAAACCAACGCGACACGCACACTACTGCTCGCCACCCAATACTCGAGCAGTGTATAGCAGGGCAATGTAGAGATAGGCAATCCTCCAGATATCAGTGTATTGCACAAGAGTCAAAGACAACGAAGTCTTACCTGACCTAACCTAACCTACACAATCGTTGCATAACTTGACATAAGGAGCCGAGACAACTATTGCTTGCCTTCCCGTAGCGAAGTAGCAAATATTAGAGCGCAGTAGAATGCAGAAATCCACCAAATAACGTTGTATAGAGCTAGAATCATGGCCATCATAACTTAACCTAGCAAAACGTATCACGAACATACTTAACCTTACGATGTGGAACTTTATTCAACGCAAAGCGCCGAGGGCACTATTACTGGCCTCTCCAGAACTAACCAGAATATACTAGAGAACAGTAGAGCGCAGAAATCCGTCGCTTTGCAGGGTATAGGACAAAAGTCGAAGCTACCCTATCGTAACATAGCCAATGGTGACACATCCAAACGTAACATAACTATACCTGATTTGACGAGACCACTATTTCTGACCTCCACAGGGACAAGCAAAATGAACTATAGCACAGTAGAGCGCAGAAATCCGCCGCCGTGCAGTGAGTAGCACAAAAGCCGTGGACATCCTGGCCAAACCTGACCTAGCCTAACCGAACCACACGCAGCATAGCCTACCGTACCGTGCCGCGACAACAGCTCCTGGCCTCCACAGAGCCAAGCAGAGTGCAGTAGAGCACCGTAGGTCGCAGGAATCCACCGATCAACAGTTTATAGAACGAAAGTCAAAGCTATCCTTACAGAACAAAGCCTAACGCAATCTAACCAAACGTAGCATAACACAACCTAACGTGCCGAGATCACTATCGCTAGAATCCCCAGAGACAAGCGGAAAATATTAGAACCTAGTAGAGCGCAGAAATCCGCGGATACCAGTGTATAGCACAGAATTCTGGACTATCATATCCAAACCTCACCAGACGTAATATATCCGAACGTAGCATAGCTCAACCTGACGTGCCAATACCACTATTGCTGGCCACCGCAGAGCCAAGCAGGGCATATCAGAGCACACTAGAGCGCCGAAAAACACTGAATAGCAAAGAATGGCAATGAATAGCACAGAAGTCGCAGTTGCCTATCCGAACGCGGCCAAACGTATCATACCTAAACGCGATATAGCTCAAACTTACATGACGAAACCACTAGCGCAGTCCTCCGCAGAGACAACCAGAATGTACTAGAGCACAGTAGAGAGCAGAAGCCCAACGAATAGCAGTGGATAGCACAAAAGTCAAGGTTCCATGTCCTAAATTAACAAAACGTAGCGTAACCAAACGTAACCTAATAAAACCTAACGTGCCTAGACCACTATTGCTTTTCTCGCCATAGCAAAGCATAACTTACCTTAGAGGAGTAGAGCTCAGAAATGCATAGAATCGCAGTGCACAACAGAAAAGTGAAATATTCAAAATCTAATCCAAACCAACATATCATAATCAAACGAAGCCCAACTCAACACAAAGCGCCGCAACCACCATTGCTGGGCTCCCCAGGGCCGAGCATAATATGGTAGAGCTCAGTAGAGCGCAGGAATCCACCGAATAGCAGTGTATACCACGAACGTCGTAGCTCTCCCAACATAACACAATTAAACATAACATAACCAATCGTAGCCTAACTCAACATAACGTACCGAGACCGCTGTCACAGGCCTCTCCAGAGGCTAGCAGGACATACTAAAGCACAGTAGAGGGCGGAAAGCAGCCGGGCAGCAATGTACAGCAAAAAAGTCGAATGTACCATAACCTTACCTGACCTAACATAACCTAACAGAACGTAGACCAGCTAAACCTAACGAGCCGAGTCCACTATTGATGACCTCCGCATCGCCAAGCAAAACTTACAAGTGGAGAGTAGAGCGCAGACGGCCAAATAATGGTAATGTATAGCACAAAAGTCAAAGCCATCCTCTACAAGCATAACCAATCGTGGCATACACAGATGTAACATAACACAACCAAGGAAGCCGTGTCCGTTATTGCTGCCCCCCCCCCAGAGTCGAGCAGAGCATACTAAACGTGAGTAGAGCGCAGAAGGCCAAGGAATGTCACTGTATAGCAGAAAAGTCAAGGCTATCCTGGCCTAACCCAGACTAACCTAGCCTACCCTAACGTAACCGAACACAGCCTAACGAGCCGGGACAACCGTCAATGTCATCCCGGAGCAAAGCGGAGCATATTATAGCACAGTAGAGCGCAGGCATACACCGCATATGTGTGTATAGCAGAAAAGTCGAATCTGTCCTTACTAAAGCTAACTGAACAGAATAACCACATGAACTTAACTCCACCTAACCGCACTACACTACTATTGCTGACCACCACAGGGACAACCATAATATACAAGAGCACAGTAGATCGGAGAAGTACGCGGCGTTGCAGCGTAAGGCACAAAAGTAAATATAACCCAACCTAACCTGTCATAACCTCAACCAGCCGAACGTAGCATATCTCATCATAAGGTGCCGAGACCACTATTGCTGGCCTCCGCAGTGCTAAGCAGAACATACCACAGTACAGTGGAGAGCCCGAGTCCACCGAATAGCAGCGTATACCACGAAAGTCAAAGCTATGCATGCCTAACCGTAACTAGTATGACCTAGCCATACATAGCCTAAATAAAACTTTTGTTCCGAGACACCGATCGCTGGCATCCTCAGAGCCGAGCAGAGCATATTAGAGCACAGTAGAGCGCAGAGGTCCTACCAATAGCCGTGTATAGCGCAAAGGTCAAGGCTATCCTCTCCTATACAAAAATAACCTAACCTGACAAAACGTAACCCAACCCAACCTAACGGGTCGAGCCCGCTATCTCTGGCCTCCACACAGCTAAGCACAGCATATTAGAGCACAGTGAAGCGAGCAATACCACCGAATAGCAGTATATAAAGCAAAAGTCATTGCTATCCTCACCTACCCTAACCATACATAATATAACCAAATGCAGCACAAATGGAACTAACGTGCCTGGACGGCCGTTACTGGCCTCATTGTCGAGGAGAGTATTGTATTTCAGTGTAGATGGCAGTAATCAACCAGAAAGCGGTGTATATCACAAGGGTCAAAGCTAGGCCTTCCTAACCTGACGAATCGTGAAGCAACCAAACGTAACCTAACTCAACGTAACTCGATGCGACCTCTATTGCTGGCCCACCCAGAGCCAAGCGGCAGATATTAGGGGATAGTAGATTGCAGAAACACATAGAATCGCAGCGTATAGCGGAAAAGTCGGAGAACGTTTGGCTACATTAGGTCAGGATAGCTTCGACTATTGTGCTGTGCACTGCGACTGTACGTGCCTCTGCTCTCTACTGTTCCCTAATATGCCATACTTGGTGATGGGGAGTCGAGCAATAGCTGGCTAGGTACGTTAGGCTTGGCTTCGTTAAGTTTGGTAAGGTTAGGCTTGGCCAAGTTATGTTGTGATATCTCCTTCTTTTATGCTTTACTCTTCAACGCGGCGGATTTCTGCCCTCTACTATGCTCTAGTATATTCAGCTTGACTCTGGGGAGGTCGGCAATTGTGGCGTAGGGACGTCAGTTTGAGTTACGTAACGTTTGGTTATGTTACGTTCGGCAATATTCGGCCAGGATTACTTTGACTTTGGCGTTATACACGGCTGTTCCGTGGATTTATGCGCTCTGCATTGCTCTACTATACGCTGCTCAACTCTGGAGAGAGAAGCAACAGTGGTCTGGCACTTATGGTTAAGTTAGGTTCCGTTCGCATATATTACATTTCGATATGCCATTATAGGATATAAAAGGCTTCTGTGCTATAGATAGCTGTTCGGTGCACTTCAGCGCTCTACACATCCCTTCTGCATTCTGCATGTCCCTGGATGTTCCAGCAATATTGGCCGCGGCTCGCTACATTTAGTTAGGCTGCGTTTGCTCAGGTTATATTTGTTTCTGATATGTTTGTATGTCTGCGACTTTTCCGCCATGCTCTGCTATTCTATGGACTTCTGCTTTCTACTCCCCTCTAATGTGTCCTGTTTGGCTCTGAGGAGAGCAGCAATAGAGGTCTCTGCACGTTAGGGATGGTTAGGATATGTTTGGTTACGTTAGGACAGGATAGCTTTGACTTTTTTGGCTATACACTGCTATTTGCTGGCTTTCTTCCCTCTACTGTGTTCTAGTATATTTTGCTTGTCTCTGAGGAGGCTAGCTACAGTGGTATCGGCACGCAAAGTTAAGTTACGTTACGTTTGTTTATAGTACGTTTGGATAGGTTTGTTCAGGGTACAGTTCATTTTTCTGCTAGACACAGCTGTTGAGTCGATACCTCTGCACTGCATTGCTCTACAAATATCTGCTTTGCTCTCGGGAGGCCAAAAATAGTGGCCGCACCCCTTTGGGCTGAGCTAGATTACGTTTGGTAAGGTTAGTATTGTTTGGGTTTGTAGAAGGTACATGTGACTTTTTTGCTGTACACGGAAATGCGGTTGGTTTCTGCGCTCTACTGTGTTCTAGTATGTCCTGCTTGGCTCTGGGGAGGCCAGTAACAGAAGTCTCGCTGTGTTAAGTGGAGAAATGCTACGTTTGGCTGGGCCATGTTAGCTCTGCCTTGGTATGTCTAGCTCCGACTTTTCCGCTATACGCTGCGATTCTATGTGTTTCTGCAATCTACTATCCCCTAATATCTGCCGCTTGGCTCTGGGTGGGCCAGCAATAGAGGTCGCATCGAGTTACGTTGAGTTAGGTTACGTTTGGTTGCTTCACGATTCGTCAGGTTAGGAAGGCCTAGCTTTGACCCTTGTGATATACACCGCTTTCTGGTTGATTACTGCCATTTACACTGAACTACAATACTCTCCTCGACACTGAGGACGCCAGTAACGGCCGTCCAGGCACGTTAGTTCCATTTGTGCTACATTTGGTTATATTATGTATGGTTAGGGTAGGTGAGGATAGCAATGACTTTTGCTTTATATACTGCTATTCGGTGGTATTGCTCGCTACACTGTGCTCTAATATGCTGTGCTTAGCCGTGTGGAGGCCAGAGATAGCGGGCTCGACCCGTTAGGTTGGGTTGGGTTACGTTTTGTCAGGTTAGGTTATTTTTGTATAGGAGAGGATAGCCTTGACCTTTGCGCTATACACGGCTATTGGTAGGACCTCTGCGCTCTACTGTGCTCTAATATGCTCTGCTCGGCTCTGAGGATGCCAGCGATCGGTGTCTCGGAACAAAAGTTTTATTTAGGCTATGTATGGCTAGGTCATACTAGTTACGGTTAGGCATGCATAGCTTTGACTTTCGTGGTATACGCTGCTATTCGGTGGACTCGGGCTCTCCACTGTACTGTGGTATGTTCTGCTTAGCACTGCGGAGGCCAGCAATAGTGGTCTCGGCACCTTATGATGAGATATGCTACGTTCGGCTGGTTGAGGTTATGACAGGTTAGGTTGGGTTATATTTACTTTTGTGCCTTACGCTGCAACGCCGCGTACTTCTGTGATCTACTGTGCTCTTGTATATTATGGTTGTCCCTGTGGTGGTCAGCAATAGTAGTGTAGTGCGGTTAGGTGGAGTTAAGTTCATGTGGTTATTCTGTTCAGTTAGCTTTAGTAAGGACAGATTCGACTTTTCTGCTATACACACATATGCGGTGTATGCCTGCGCTCTACTGTGCTATAATATGCTCCGCTTTGCTCCGGGATGACATTGACGGTTGTCCCGGCTCGTTAGGCTGTGTTCGGTTACGTTAGGTTAGGCTAGGTTAGTCTGGGTTAGGCCAGGATAGCCTTGACTTTTCTGCTATACAGTGACATTCCTTGGCCTTCTGCGCTCTACTCACGTTTAGTATGCTCTGCTCGACCTTGGGGGGGGGGGGCAGCAATAACGGACACGGCTTCCTTGGTTGTGTTATGTTACATCTGTGTATGTCACGATTGGTTATGCTTGTAGAGGATGGCTTTGACTTTTGTGCTATACATTACCATTATTTGGCCGTCTGCGCTCTACTCTCCACTTGTAAGTTTTGCTTGGCGATGCGGAGGTCATCAATAGTGGACTCGGCTCGTTAGGTTTAGCTGGTCTACGTTCTGTTAGGTTATGTTAGGTCAGGTTAGGTTATGGTACATTCGACTTTTTTGCTGTACATTGCTGCCCGGCTGCTTTCCGCCCTCTACTGTGCTTTAGTATGTCCTGCTAGCCTCTGGAGAGGCCTGTGACAGCGGTCTCGGTACGTTATGTTGAGTTAGGCTACGATTGGTTATGTTATGTTTAATTGTGTTATGTTGGGAGAGCTACGACGTTCGTGGTATACACTGCTATTCGGTGGATTCCTGCGCTCTACTGAGCTCTACCATATTATGCTCGGCCCTGGGGAGCCCAGCAATGGTGGTTGCGGCGCTTTGTGTTGAGTTGGGCTTCGTTTGATTATGATATGTTGGTTTGGATTAGATTTTGAATATTTCACTTTTCTGTTGTGCACTGCGATTCTATGCATTTCTGAGCTCTACTCCTCTAAGGTAAGTTATGCTTTGCTATGGCGAGAAAAGCAATAGTGGTCTAGGCACGTTAGGTTTTATTAGGTTACGTTTGGTTACGCTACGTTTTGTTAATTTAGGACATGGAACCTTGACTTTTGTGCTATCCACTGCTATTCGTTGGGCTTCTGCTCTCTACTGTGCTCTAGAACATTCTGGTTGTCTCTGCGGAGGACTGCGCTAGTGGTTTCGTCATGTAAGTTTGAGCTATATCGCGTTTAGGTATGATACGTTTGGCCGCGTTCGGATAGGCAACTGCGACTTCTGTGCTATTCATTGCCATTCTTTGCTATTCAGTGTTTTTCGGCGCTCTAGTGTGCTCTGATATGCCCTGCTTGGCTCTGCGGTGGCCAGCAATAGTGGTATTGGCACGTCAGGTTGAGCTATGCTACGTTCGGATATATTACGTCTGGTGAGGTTTGGATATGATAGTCCAGAATTCTGTGCTATACACTGGTATCCGCGGATTTCTGCGCTCTACTAGGTTCTAATATTTTCCGCTTGTCTCTGGGGATTCTAGCGATAGTGATCTCGGCACGTTAGGTTGTGTTATGCTACGTGTGGTTAGATTGCGATAGGCTTTGTTCTGTAAGGATAGCTATGACTTTCGTTCTATAAACTGTTGATCGGTGGATTTCTGCGACCTACGGTGCTCTACTGCACTCTGCTTGGCTCTGTGGAGGCCAGGAGCTGTTGTCGCGGCACGGTACGGTAGGCTATGCTACGTGTGGTTCGGTTAGGCAAGGTCAGGTTAGGCCAGGATGTCCACGGCTTTTGTGCTACTCAGTGCACGGCGGCAGATTTCTGCGCTCTACTGTGCTATAGTTCATTTTGCTTGTCCCTGTGGAGGTCAGAAATAGTGCTCGCAGCACATTAAGTTAAGATAGGTTACGTTCGGTTAGGTTATGTTAGCCTAAGTTTGGTTAGGATAGCTTCAATGTTTGTGCTGTACGCTGCTACTGGGTAGATTTCTTCGGTCCACTGTACAGTAGTATGCCGTGCTTGACTCTGGGGAGGGCAGCAATAGCGGCCTCGGGAAGTTAGGTTGAGTTAGGCTATATTCCGTTATGTTACGTGTTTGTTCTGTTTCCGTCAAGTTGGTCTTTGTAGCTATGGCTTTACTGATATTCACTGCGGTTCGATGGATTTCTTCGACCCACTCTCCACTAGCGTGTCCTCCTTGGTTCGGCGGAGGACAGCAATAGGTCTCGCGGCACGTTTAGTTGAGTCAGGTTACGTTTAGCTATGTTCCGTTCGTCTATGTTAGGTTTGGGTAACTTTGACTCTTCTGATATACACTGCGATTCTGTGGACTTATTTGTGCAGCTCTCCACTAATGTGTTCTGCTTGGCTCTTGAGTGGCCAGCGTTTGTGGTCGCGCCACGTTAGGCTGTGTTTCGTTACGTTCGGTTATGTTACGGTTGGTTAGGTTAGGAGACGGTAGCTTTGACTTGAGTGCCATGGTCTGCTATTATCTGGACCTCTGCGTCCTACCGCGCTCTAATTTTTTCAGCTCGTCTCTGGGAAGACCAGCTATGGTGGGGCGACACTTTAGGCTTAGACAAGTTACGTTCGGTTAAGTTGGGTTAGGATAAGTTTGGTTAGTATAGCTAAAACTTTTGTGCTGTGCACTGCTGTAAGGTGGATTAGTGGGCTGCCCTGTGCTCTAATTTGTCCCGATTGGCTCTGCGGTGGCCAGAAATAGCGGACTCGGCTGGGCGGGTTGTGTAAGACTATGTTCGGTTATGTTCTGTTGGTCTGCGTTAGGTCTTCATAGTCTTGACTTTTCTGATGCACACTGCGTATCTATGGACTTCTGCGATCTACTCTCCAATAATATGTTCTGTTTGGCCCTGGCGAGGATAGCAAGAGCGGTCGCCGCAAGTTAGGTTTGTTTAGGTTACGTTTCGTTGTATTGGGGTTGGTTAGGTTAGTGGAGGGTAGCTTTGACTTTAGTGCTATAACCTGCTATTAGGTTGATTCCTGCGCCCTACAGAGCTCTAATATTTTCGGCTCAGCTTTGGGAAGGCTATCAATAGTGGCCTCAGCACGATACCTTGTGTCAGGCAACGATCGGTTGGGGTTGGTTAGACTGAGTTTTGTTAGGATGGCTTTAACTTTTTCGCTGTACACTGCTATGCGGTGGATTTCCGCGCTCTGCACTGCTCTAGTACGACCTGCTTGGCTCTGTGAAGGTCAGCAACAATAGTCGCAGCGCGATTGGTTGAGTCAGGCCATGTTTGGTTATGTTGCAATTGGATATGTTAGGAGAGGCTAGCTTTGACTTTAGTGATATTGCCTGCTATTAGGTGGACTTCTGCGCCCTACAGTGATCTAATACTTTCAGCTTGGCACTGGGAGGGCCAGCAATAGTTGTATCGACATGTTAAGCTGAGCTATGTTACGTTCCTTTAGGGCAGGTTAGGTAGGCATGGTTAGGATCTCTTTGGCTTTAGGGCCGTACTCTGCTATCCGGTGGCTTCTTGCGCTATACATTGCTACACTATACACTGTCTGACTCTGGGGAGGCGGGCAATATCGGTCGTGGTACGTTATTCTGAGTTCGGTTACGTTCGGTCAGGGTTGCTATGACTCTCGTGCTATAAACTGCTACTCGGTGGACTTCTGTGATCTACTGTGCTCTACTCCACTCTGCTTGGCTCTAGGGATGACAGCAGCAGTGGCCGCTGCACGCTACCTTCAGTTATGCTGCGTTTGGTTAGGTTAGGTTAGACCAGTTTGGGCAAGGATATCCTCGAATTTTGTAAAATGCATTG
>NW_016914765.1:24310-37562 GCF_001483705.2 Eufriesea mexicana
CATCTTTCTGCTTGTCTATGCGGAGGCCAGGAGCAGTGGTCGTTGCGCGTTATATTGAGATATGCTACGATTGGTTAGGTTAGGTTATGTCAGCTTATGCTAGGATGCCTACGGTTTTTGTGCTATTCACTGCAATTCCGTGGGTTCCTGCGCGCTCCAGTACTCTAGCACATTCTGATTTCCTTTGTCAAAGCCAGCGGTAGTGGTCTCGTCATGTCAGTTTGCTTTATGTTACGTTTGACTAGGTTATGATTGGCTATTTTGTCCTTTGTGATATGCTTCGCCATCCGGTGCGTTCCAGCGCTCTAATGTGCCCTAGTATGCTCTCCTTGGCTCCGGGGTGGCCAGTGATGTTCTTGTCACGTTAGGTGGAGTAAGGTTACACATCGTTGGATTAGGTTATGAAGGCTCAGTTAGGATTCCTTTGACTTTTGTTCTATAAACTGCTATTCGGAGGATTCCTGCGCTCTACATTGCACTAGTACATTATGCTTGTCTCTGGTGAGGCCAGGAGCAGTGGTCGCAGCACGTTGCAATGGACTATGCTACGCTTGGTTAGATTAGGTTTGGTTAGGGAAGGATACCTTCAAGTTTTGTGCTATTCACAGCAATGCGATTGATTACAACGCACTACTGTGACCCAGTGCATTCTGATTGTCTCTGTGGGGGCCAGCAGCATTGGTTGCGTCAAGCTAGGTTGCGCTTGGCTACGCAAGTGCATGTCACGTTTGGCTTGGTTATAATATGCTGCTTCGACTTTCGCGCTTTGCACGTCTATTCCGCGGATTTCTGCGCTCCAGTGCTCTGTAATATGCGCTGCTGTGTTCTGGGATGCCATGAACGTTGGTCTCGCCACGATGCGTTTTGTAACACTACGTCTGGATAGGATAGGTTGCGCCAAGTTAGGTGAGCATACGTTTGACTTTTGTGCTTTTCACTGCAATGCTGTGGATTTCTGCTCTCTGTTGTGCTCTATTATTTTCACCATGACTCTGGCGAGGCCAGCAATAGTGGTCGGGGTACGTTAGGTTAAGCTATGCCACGTTCGGTTTGGTTGGGTTGGGCTATATTAGGCTAGGATATGTTCAACTTTTGTGCTGTACACTGAATTTCGGTGGATTCCTGCGCACTACATTGCGCTAGTGCATTCTGCGTGTCTCTACGGAGGCCAGCAATTGTGGTCACGTCATGTTAGTTTGAGTTATACTACGTTTGGCTATGTCACGTTTGTAAGGTTACGATGAGCTACACTGACTTTTGCCCTATTCAGTGCTATTCGGATGATTTCTGCGCTCTATTGCTCTCTAATATACACTGCTTGACTCTGGGATGCCTCAATGCTGGTCTTGTAAGTTATGTGGAGTTACACTACGTTTGGTCATATTAGGTGTGGCCAAGTTCTGTCACGATATATTTTACATTTGTACTATACACTGCAATGCGGCGCATTTCTGCGCTATGCTGTGCTCTAGTATTGTCTGCTTGGCTTTGTGGAGGCCAGCAGTAGTTGTCTTGGCACGTTAGGTTGAGCTACGCAACGTTCGGGTATGTTACGTTTGTTGAGGTTAGAAATGATAGCTCAGACATTTGTGCTATATACTTCTATACTCGGATTTATGCTCTCTACTGTGTTCTAATGTTTTCCGCTTCGCCCTGGGGACTCCAGCGATAGTGTTCACGGCACGTTAGGTTCAGACATGTTACGTTCCGTTAGGTTAGGTTATGTCAAGCTCGGCCAGGTTATCTTTGACTTTCGTGCTATACTCTGCTGTTCGGGGGATTTCTGCACCCGGCTGCCCTCTGCTATATTCCGCTTGGCTCCGTGGAAGCCGGGAATAGTCGCGGCACATTATGTTGTGTTAGGCTACGTTTGATTATGCTATGTTAGGTTATGTTTGTTTGTAATGGCTTCGTCTTTCGTGCTATACACTATTATCCGGCTGTTGCCCGTGATCTACTGCGTTCTACATTGCTCTGCTTGGCCCTGTGGTGTCGGGCAGCAGTTTTTGCTGCACGCTTCGTTTAGTTACGCTATGTTTGATTTGGATAGATTAGGTCAGGCTACGTTGGATATGTCCGTCTCTTCTACCATTCACTGCAGTGCGGAGTACTTCTGCGAAATACTCTGCTCTAGTACACTCTACACGTCTCTGTGGAGGCCAGCAATATTTGCTTCGTAATGTTAGGTTGAGTTAGGTTACGTTTGGATATGTTACGTTTGGCTAGGTTACGATAGGCTACTTTGACTACTGTGCTTCGCACTGCCATTCCTTGAGCTTCTCTGATTTGCTGCGCTGTACTGCATTCTGCTTGGCTCTGGGTAGGCCTGGAGCAGCGGTCGCGGCACGTCATTTCGAGCTACGCTCCTTTTGGTCATGTGAAGCTGGGTCAGGATGGGTTAGGATACCTTCGACTTTTGTGCCATTCTCTACAACGCGGTGTATCTCTGCCGACAACTGGTCCCTTGTACATTCGGCTTTTCTCTCTGGAGGCCAGCCATTTTGGTTCCGTCCCGTCAGGTTGAGTTACTCTATGTTTGATTATGTTACGTTTCGCTACGTTAGGAGTGGCTACCTTGATCTTTGTGCAATGCACTGCTGTTCGGTGGATATCTTCGCTCTACATTGCTCTACTATACTCTGCCCGTATCAGGGGAGGCGAGCAATAGCGGCCGCGTCACGTTATGCTGGGTTAGGTCACATTTGGTTACGTTTGAATAGTTCCGGCTAGATTAGGTCATCTTCCACTTTTGTGCAATTCACTCCAATGCGGCGGGCATCTGCGAACCACAGAGCTATAGCATATTCTGCTTTTCCTAGCGCAGGCCAGTAATAGTGATCTCGGCACGTTAAGTTGAGTAAATCTTCGCTTCGTTATGTTAGGTTAGGATGGCTCGGCTAGGATTTCCTTGACTACTGTGGTATAATCTCCAAGTCGGTGGCTTCCAGAGATCCACATCGCTCTACTCTACTCTGTTCGACTCTGGGGAGGCGAGCAGTAGTGTCTGGGGCACGTTAGGATGAGCTATGTTATGATAGGTTAGGTTAGGTTACAGTACGTTTGATTAGTATTGCTTCTACTTTCGTTCTGTTCACTGTTTCTCGATGTATTTCAGGGGTCTACTGTGCTCTACTGCATTCTGCTTGGCTCTGTGCAGGTCTGGAGAAGTGGCCGCGGCTCTTTGCGTTGAGATATGCTATGCTTGTTAGATTAGGTTTGGTCAGGTTAGGTTAGGACATATTAGACTTTTGTGCTTCTCATTGCAATGCGGTGTATTTCTGCGCACTACTGTGCCCTAGTAAGTTCTGCTTGTCTCCGTGGAGGCCAGCAATGGTGGTCTCGTCATGTTAGGTTTTGCTGGGATACGTTTGGTAGTGTCACGTTTGGGTTGGTTAGGATAAGCTACTTTGACTCTTGCGCTTTACAATACATTTCGGCGGACTTCTGTTATCTCAAGCATTTTACTACATTCTGCTTTGCTCTGGGGAGGCCAGGAGGAATGGCAGCGGCACGTCATGTTGGGTCATGCTGTGCTTGGTTAGGTTAGTTTTGGTCAGGTTGTGCCAGGATATCTACGGCTTTGTGCTATTCGCTGCTGTGCGGTGGATATCTGCGCCCCACTGCGCTCATGTATATTCTGCTTGTCCCTGTGGAGGGCAGCAATATTTGTCTCGTCACGTTATGCTGTGTTACACTACGTTTGGATAGGTTAGGTTATTCCAAGTTAGGTCGGGATGTGCTTGAGCCTTGTGCTGTACAGTGCATTGCGGTGGACTTCGGCGCTCTGCTGCGCACTACTGCATTCTGCTTGGCCCTGGGGAGGCCATCAATAGTGGCCGCGGCACGTCCCTTCGAGGTATGCTGCGTTCAGTTTGGTTATATTACCTTGGGTTAGGTCTGGATAGATATGACTTTTATGCTTTACACCGCGATTCTATGGACTTCTGCGTCCTAATGTCCTCTAGTAGGTTCTACTCGACTCTGGAGACTCCAGCAACAGTGGTCAAGGTACGATAGGTTGAGTTTCGTTACGTCTGGTTATGTTAAGGTTGGATATATTAGGATAGGGTAGGTTCGACTTTTGTGCTATGCACTGCTATGCGGTGGAATCTTGCGCTCCAGAGTGCTCTAGTACGTTCTGATTGTCTCCGAGGTGGCCAGCTATGGCGGTCTCGGCACGTTATTTTGCACTACGCTAGGTTCGGGTATTTTCCGTTTGGTGAGGCTAGGCTATGGTACCTCAGACTTCTGTGCTATACACTGCTATCCGCGGATATCTGCGCTCTACTGTGCTCTAGTAAACTCTACTTGTCTCTGTGGAGGTCTGCAATATTTTTCCCGTCATGTTTATGTGAGTTAGGTTACGTTTGGTTATGCTACGTTGGGCTAGGTTAGAATGGGCTACTTTGACTTATGTGCTTTACACTGCTATAGCGTGTGTTTCTGTGATCTACTCTACTCTACAACATTCTGCTTTACTCTGGGGCGGCCAGGAGCAGTGGTCGCTGCACATAATATTGAGTAATGCTGCGTTTGGTTTTGTTAGGTTAGGTCAGCTTATGTTGGGATATATTCGTCTCTTGTGCTCTTCACTGCAATGCGGTGGAATTCAGCGCACTACTGGGATCTAGTACACGCTGCTTATCTCTGTGGAGGCCAGCAATTCTGCTCTGGTCTGTTCAGGTTGAGTTAGGCTTTGTTCGGATGTGTTAAGTTTGGCTAGGTTGGGATAGGCTACTTTGACCTGCGTGTTATCCACTGCTATTCTGTAGATTCCTGCACTCTAACGTGCTCTAATTCGCTCTGCCAGGCTCTGTGGTTGCCAGAAATATTGATCTCGACACGCTATGTATAGTTACACTACGTTTAGATTGGTGAAGTTGGGTCAGGTTATGTCAGGATGAGTTTGTCTTTTGCGTTGTACACTGCAATGTGATTGATTTCAGCGCACGACAGTGTTTTACTATACTCTTCTCGCCTCTGGAGTGGCGAGCAGTAGTGTTGGCAGCACGTTAGTTTGAGATATTTTGCGCTTGGTTCGGTTAGGTTAGTTTCGGCTAAGCTGAGTTTGGTTAGGATGGCTGCGTCTTTCGTGCTATACACTCTTGTCCGGCGGAATTCTGTGATCGACTGTGCTCTAGTACATGTTGCTTGGTTCCGGTGAGGCCAGGAGCTGTGGTCGCGGTACGTTGCTTTAAGTTATGCTACGCTTGGTTGTGTCGGGTTAGGTCAGGCTAGGGCAGGATATCTACGGCTATTGTGCTACTCACTGCAATGCGGTGGGTTTCTGCTCACTACTGTGCTCTAGTACATTCTGCTTGTCCTTGCGCAGGCCAGCAATAGTGGTTTCGTTATGTTCGGTTGGGTTACGGTACGCTTTGCTCGATCAAGTTAGGTTAAGCTCAGTCACGTTAACTTAGACCTTCGCGCCATACACTGCTATTCGGTGCATCTCTGCGCTGTACTGTGCTATACTATATTATGCTTAGCCCTGGGAATGCCAGAAATAGTGGCCGCGGCACTTTACGTTTAGGTAGGCTACGTTTGGTTTGGTTATGTTAGCCTGGGTTAGGTCCGGATAGTTATGACTTATGTGCCATGCACTGCGATTCTCTAGTTTTCTGCGCTCTGCTACCCTCCAGTATGCCCTGCTCGATACTTGGGATGCCAGCAATAATGGTCGGGGTACATTAGGTTGAGTTATGTTACGTTTGCTTATGTTAAGTTTGGACGAATTAGGATATTATATCCTTGACTTTTGTACTATGCAATGCATTTCGGTGGTCTTCTGCTCTCTAGTGCGCTCTACTGTGTTCTGATATTTTCTGCTCGGATCTGGGGAGGATAGCGATAGCAGTCTCGGCATGTTAGGCTGAGATATTTAACGTTTGGTCATGTTGGGTTAGGTTATGTTCGGCCGGGCAACTCAGACTTTAGCGCTATACACTGCTATTCGGAGTATTTCTGCGCTGTACTATGCTCTAATAAATGATGCTTAGTCCTCGGAATGCAAGCAATATCGGTCTCGGCACGTTAGGCTGACTTAGGTTACGTTTGGTTAGTTTAGGTTAGGTTAACTTCGGTAACGGTAGCTTTCACTTTCGTGCTATACACTGATATTCGGTGTATTAATGAGGCCTACTGTGCTCTTCCGTATTCTGCTTGTCAGCGGGGAGGCCAGGAGCTGTGGCCGCGGCACGTTACGTTGACAGATGCCACGTTCGGTACGTGTATGTTAGGTCAGGATATATTCGACTTTTGTGCTGTTCACTATAATGCTGTGTACTTCTGCTCAGAGCTGCTCCCTAGTACATTCGGCTTGTCCCAGTGCAGGCCAGCAATAGTGGTCTCGTCCTGTTAGGCACAGTTAGGTTACGTCGGCCTATGCTACGTTTGGCTATGTTAGGGCATGCTACTCTAACCTTTGACCTGTACACTTCTATTCTGTGGATTTCTGCGCCCTAATGTGTTCTAATATCCCCTGCTTGCCTCTACGGAGGCCATCAATAGCGGTCGCCGCACGTAATGTTTGGTTATAACACGTTTGTATAGGTTAGTTTGTGCCAGGTTTGGTTACGGTGTCCTCGACTTTTGTGCTATACACTGCTATTCGGTGGATTTCTGCGCTCGGCATTGCTCTACTATACTCTGCTAGGCTCTGTGGTGGCGAGCAACAGCGGCCGCGGCACGTTACGTTAAGGTAGGCTAGGTTTGTTTAGTTTATGTTAGCCTGGATTAGGCCTGGATAGATATGACTTTTGTGCTGTTGACGGCGATTCCGTGGACTTCTGCTCCCTACTGTCCCCTAGTATGTTCTGCTTGGCTCTCGGGAGGCCAGCAATAGTGATCTCGGCTCGTTAGGTTGAGTTAGGCTGCGTTTGGTTAGGTTACGTTAGTTTGGGATTCCTCTGGATAGATATGACTTTTGTGCTATACACTGCGTTTCAATGGACGTCTGCGCCCTACTGTTCTCCAGTATGCTCTGCTAGACTCTGTGGAGGCCAACAATATGGTCGGGGTACGTTAGGTTGAACTATGTTTCGTCTGGTTATGTTAAGGTTTGATAAATTAGGATACGATAGTTCTGAATTTTGTGCTATACACTGCTATCCGGTGGAATTCTGCGCTCCAGTGCGCTCTAGTATGTTCTGACGGCTCTGGGGGGCCAGAAGTAGTTGTCTCGGCACGTTAGGTTAAGCTGTGCTACGCCCGCGAATGTTACGTTTAGTGAGGTTAGGATATAGTAGTTCAGACATTTCTGCTATACACTGATATCCGCTGATTTTTGCGCTCTACTGCGTTCTTATATTTTCAGCTTGGCTCTGTGGACTCCTGCGATTGTGGTCGCGGCACTTTGGGTTGAGTTATGTTACGATAAGCTAGGTTAGGTTTTGTCGAGCTCGGTCAGGTTATCATCGACTTTCGTGTTATGCACTGCTATTCGGAGGATTTCTGCACTTTACGGTGCTGTACTATATGCTTCATGACCCTGTGAAGGTCAGCAATAGTCGCGGCACGTTATGTTAAACTAAGCTACGTTTGACTCGGTTATGTAAGGTTATGTTTGGCTATGCCGCCTTCGACTTCCGCTCTGTACACTATTGTCCGGCGGTTTCCCGTTATCTACTGTGCTCTGCTGCGTTCTCCTCGGCTCTGGGGAATTCGGCAGCAGTGGCCGCGGTACGCTCTGTTTAGTTGCGCTGCGCTTGCGTAGGTTAGGCTAGGTCAGGTTGTGTAAGGATATCTTCGACATTTGTGATATTCTCTGCAGTGCTGGGTATTTCTGCGAGCTGCTGTGCTCTAGTACACTCTACTTGTCTCTGCGGATAACAGCAATGGTTGTCTCGTATGGTAGGTTGAGTTAGGCTACGTTTGGATGTGATACGTTGAGCTAGGTTACGGTAGGCTGCTTTGACTCTTGTGCTTTATAGTGCTGTACCTTGAGATTCTGAAACCAACTGCGCTTTACCGCATTCTGCTTGGTTATTGGGCGGCCAGGAGCTGTGGTAGCGGCACGTCATTTTGAGGTATGCTACGTTCGGTTAGTTTAGATTAGGTCAGGTTGGGTTAGGATATCTACGGCCTTTGTTCTATGCACTGCATTGCGGAGGCTTTCTGCGCTCTACTGTGCCCTAGTACATTCTGCGTGTCTCTTGGATGTCAGCAATAGTTGTCTGGTAATGTTAGGTTGAGTTAGGCTTCGTTTGTATATGATACGTTCGTTAGGTTAGGAAGGATACTTTGACTCCTGTGCAATTCACTGCTGTTCGTTGGGTTTTTGAGCTCACATGTGCTATATTACGCTCTTCCTGGCCCTGTGGTGGCCAGTAACGGTGGTCTCGGCACATCACGTTGAGTGAAGTTATCTTTCGTTAAGTTAGGTGAGGAAGGCTCTGTTAGGTTTTCTACGGCTTTTGTGCTAAAAACTGCTTTCGGTAGATTTTTGCGCTCTACATTACTCTACTATACTCTGATCGACTCTGTGGAGCGACCAATAGCGGTCGCGGCACGTTAGTTTGAGTTAGGTTACGTCCTGTTATGCTAGGAATGGTTAAGTTTGGTTAAGGTGGCTTTGACTTTCATGCTATGCACTGCCATTCGGCGTATTTCTGTGGCCTACTGCGCTCTAAGACATTCTGCTTGTCCATTGTGAGTCCAGGAGAAGTTGTCGCTGCAAGTTATGTTGAGATATGCAGCATTCGGTTCAGTTAGGGTAGGTCATGTTATGCAAGGTTATCTTCGGCTTTTGTGCTATTCGCCGCAAGGCGGCGGATTTCTGGGCAACAAGGTTAGGAAAGGCTGCTTCGACTTTTGTGCTGTACACTGTTATTCGTTGTATTTCTGTGACCTACTGTGCAAATGTACCTACGGCTTTCGTGCTTTTCACTGCTCTATGCTATATTTCTGAGCTCTACGTTGCTCTACTATACCATGCTCGGTTGTTGGGAGGCCAGCAATAGTTGTGGCGGCAAGTAAGGTTTAGTTAGATTACGTGTGGTATGGTTAGGTTACACTGCGTTAGGTTAGGGTAGCTCGGTCTTTTGTGCTACACCCCGCTGTTCTACGGACATTCGCGCTGTAATGTGCGCTATCACGTCTGCTCGTGTCTGGGGCGCCAGGAATGGAGGTAGCGGCGAATTAGTTTGAGACATGTTACGTTTGGTTAATCTATGTTTGGTTATTTTTGACTTTTGTGCTATACATAGCTATTCTGTCGATTTCAGCGTCCTGCGATGCTCTGCTATACTCTGCTTGGCTTTGTGGAGTCCAGGAATACTGCTCCTGGCACATTAGTTTTATTTATGCTACGTTTGGCTATGTTACCATGGTTTGGGTTAGGTTGGCATAGCTTTGACTTTCGCGGTATACGCTGCTATTCTGCTGATTACTGTGCTGTACTGTGCTCCCGTATGTCCTGCTTTGCAGTGCGGAGGCCAGCAATAATGGTCTCGACTCGGTAGGTTTAGTTTCTCTACGTTTGGTTGGGTTATGCTTGGTCAGATAAAGTTAGGGTATCATTGACTTTTGTTCTATTCGCTGCTCTTTGATGGCTTGCAGCCCACTGCAGTGCTCTAGTATGTTCTGCTTGGCTCTGGGGATGCCAGTAATCGTGGCCTCGGCACATTAGGTTGAGCTAGTGTGAAGAGGTTATCTTTGAGGAAATAATAATCAGTGAGATGGTGTAAAATTTGATCTTTATTAAACGGGCGAGCGGTTAGAACTGGCCCGTCCGTTCGGAGCCACGCAGGTCAGCAACGTCCCCAGAAAGCCGGCGACAAAAGACAAAAGACGAAACGCTGGGGAAGGGATCGCCCCCTTACATCACTAGGACGTAGAGTTTATTTTTACTCCAACACTCCCCCTAAAACTCTACATTATTATTTCATAAGATTCACTCTACAATGTGTCTCTTTCTTGTGAGGCCTAGTTGCTTACTTAAATGTATATATCTTGGTTTCGCTAGTGCTTTTATGAATATGTCAGCTATTTGGTCTTCGCTTTTAATATATTTAACACTAATTTCGCCTTCTTCAAGTAGATCACGCACGAAGTGATAATTAATATCTATATGCTTACTTCTTTGGTAAAATTCGGGATTTTTTATTAATTTTAACGAACTCATATTATCTATATATAGTATATGGTTAACAGTATTCGTTTTAGTGTCATTAAGCAATTTTTTTAGCCATAAGATGTCTTTTGCGGCTGCCGACGCGCTTACATATTCGGCTTCAGTTGTTGATAACGATACGCATTGTTGTCGTTCACTTTGCCACACAATTGCTGCATTCGCAAATTTACAAAGCAAGCCAGATGTTGATTTTCGTGTCTCCTTGTCCCCCCCCCCATAATCATCATCACTGTAAGCCTCGTAATCCCCGTCCTTTCTATATAGCAAACCTATATCCAAGGTACCTTTTAAAAATCTTATTATTCTTTTTACGAGTAGCCAGTGTGCTGTAGTTGGTTTCTCTAAAACTCTCGAAGCTATATTTACTGCCAGACCTATGTCTGGACAACTTATTGTTTGTAAAAACATTAAATTGCCCACGGCTTCGCAATACGGTGCATCATGACAAACAATTTTAACAAAATCACTTATATCCCAACCAACTTCTATTGGAGTCGATACATGATTCGCGTCTGTTAAATTAAATTTTTGCACAATATTTTCAATATATCTACCTTGGCTGATAAAGATTGATCCATCTTTAAGTTTGGTGATTTCTATGCCGAGGAAATTTAATTCATTTTTTGCACTTGTTATCTTAAAAGCTCTATTTAGTTCAAATAGAAATTGATGTATTAAATGCTCGTGCGATGCTGCTACAAGAATATATCTACCTTGGCTGATAAAGATTGATCCATCTTTACGTTTGGTGATTTCTATGCCGAGGAAATTTAATTCATTTTTTGCACTTGTTATCTTAAAAGCTCTACTTAGTTCAAATAGAAATTGATGTATTAAATGCTCGTGCGATGCTGCTACAAGACCATCATTAACATTAAATTGCTAGAAACATCTTCTCATCGTTTTTATCGTAGATATAAAAACAAGAGTCAGCCGAACTCTGACGAAATCCAAATTTTTTAATAAAGTAGCTAAAGTGTCCAGTCCAACATCTTGGGGCCTGTTTTAATCCATACAAGCTTTTTAATAAATTACAGACATTTTGTGTTCCATCCTGAAACCCTTCGGGTTGTTTCATATAAATATCTTCATCTAAATTTCCATACAGGAAAGCAGTCTTTATGTCAAACTGACCTAAACTTAAACTGCTATGCGCAACAATACTTAACAAAAACTCACGGTATCATAACGGATTAACGGACTCAACGTTTCTTTATAGCCGAGCCCTCGTATTTGCGAACATCCTTTTATTACTAATCGCGCTTTAAATCTTTGTGTATTATCAGGATTCGTTTTTTTTGTGTAAACCCAGCGGCTATTAATAATTTTGCGGTTAACAGGCCTTTTAACTAAAAACCACGTTTGATTTTCACGTAAGGCATTCATTTCTTCTTCCATGGCATTGATCCAAAAATCTTTTCCGTTGCAAGTAACTGCTTCATTATAATCGGAAGGTAGTTTCTCTGCGCTGAAAGTAACCGGACAACCATAAAATTGTGAATGTTTGATTGTACGTCTATCACGAAGCTGTTTTACGTTGCCGTTCTCAATTGAAGATGGAAGAGGCTGCTGAACTTGATTTTCACTATCATTATCAACTATCGCAGTTTTAGAACTATCTGCATTTTCATCACTAGCTAAATTTCCCCCAAGCTTATCACCCTTTTGAAATGTATTTATATTAATATTACTTGCTATTAGTCTTTCCGGTTTAAATAATAGATCGCGGCCTAAAACTACATCTCGTGAACTTGGTACATATACCCGATACCCTTTGCAATTTCCAATATATCCCACTAAATAACCTTTTACAGCTTTTCTGTCCAGCTTTCTTCTCTTTTCAGATGGCACATGTGCAAAACATTCCGTCCCGAATATTTTCAAATTTTCTGTGTCCGCCTATTTACCATACCATAACCCACAGGGGGTCTGACCTGACCGTTTTGACGATCCCGATCTGTTAAGGACATAGGCGGCTGTATTCATCGCTTCAGCCCATAAGAACAAGGGTAACTCTGGCTTCGAGTATAACATTGACCGTGCGGCCTCGATTATAATTCGGTTTTCCCGCTCTGCGACACCATTCTGTTGAGGCGTATACTGAATACTTAAGGTGTGTTTTATGCCTTTATTGCCCAAATAGCGCTCGGCATCCCTATTCTTAAATTCTTTTCCGCCGTCTCTGTGAAATTCTTTTATATTTTCCCGGAACAGGTTCTCAACATCATTGCAAAATATTTGTAATTTATCGATTACCTACGATTTCTGTCGCATAAAATAGATCTGTCTAAACGCGGAATAATCATCCTTAAGAATTAGAAAATATCGTTTCCTGCCAAGTGATTCATGCTCCATCGGTCCGCATTCGTCGGCATGTATAATCTCGCGACATCTCGTAGCGCGATCGTTCCTGTCATGAAAGCTAAGCTTATGATGTTTTCCATAAGCACAACCTTCGCAAAAAACGTTATCCTTTATAGCATGAATACCCCTATTTTTAAGAAAACAGCTGACATATTTGTAATTTTGATGACATAGCCTTCCGTGCCATAGTTGCAGACTTTCATTACGAGATTTTGCACATACTTTTTCGCTTTTAACGTTTTCGGCTAAATTACATTTTTTGATGTCACAACGCATAAATTTAATTTGAATAAATCACCCCAAATCGAGCCAGTCGCTATAACTTCTCCATCGCGTGAAAATACACATTTTTTCCATATTCTGTATTCGCGTGATCCACCCCTTTCCTAGTGACGGTGATTATTGAAAATATATTTTGACTTAGCTTCGGTACAAATAAAACATTATACATGATACCCGGTATCCATTTTCCGTCTACATATGTTCCAATTTCAATGTTACCTTTTCCATACGCTGGGGAAAGGTTCCCATTACCTAACTGATAACTGGCTCCTTAAACTCTTCAAAGTCCTGGAAAAAATCTCGTCGGTGTGTCATGTGATCGGTTGCTCCTGAGTCGACCAGCCAGACGTCCTCATCTACGAGTTGACTACTGCTTCCTACGAAGGCCTGCCTATGGTTCAAAGTCTGCTTCACAGTACGAGCACCGTTGTTGTTACGCGTACAAGAGTTTCTATTCCTTCTGAAACAGTTCCT
>NW_016914765.1:38485-39677 GCF_001483705.2 Eufriesea mexicana
GGCGACAAAAGACAAAAGACAAAAAGCAGGAGAAGGGATCACCCCCTCACATCAATAGGACGTAGAGTTTATTTTTACTCCAACAGATAGGATACGTTTGGCTACTTTATGTTGGCTTAGGTTACGTTTGGAATGCTTCGACTTTTCTGCTATACACTGCGATTCTGAGGATGTCTGCGCTCTACTCTCGTCTAATATGTTCTGCTTGGCCCTCGGGAGTCCTGCAACTGTGGTTGCGGCGCGTTATGTTTGGTTAGGCATCGTTTGGATATGTTACGTTAGCTTGAGTTTGGTTTGGATATCTTTGACTTTTCGGATATACACTGCGATTCTATGGATTCCTGCGCTCTGCTCCCCTCCGATACACTATGTATGGCTCCGGGGATACCAGTAATAGCGGCCCAGGTACGTTAGGTTGAATATCGTTTCGTTTGGTTAGGTTAGGTTAGGTTAGGTTAGGAGATGGCAGCTGTGACTTTTGCGCTCTACACACCTATTCCGTAGATTTCTGCGCTCTACATTGCTCTAATATTCCCTGCTTGTCTATGCGGAGGCCAGCAATGGTGGTTTCGGTGCGCTTGAATGAGTTGCTTTACGTCTGGCCACACCACGTTTGTTTAGGTTAAAATATGGTGGCTTTGACTTCCTTGCTGTCCGCTGCTACACGGTGGATTTCTGCTACCTACTGTGCTCTAGTATGCAATGCATGTCTCTGGAGTGGCCAGCAATGGTGGCCCCGGTCCTCTGTATTGAGCTGGCAACGTTTGGTCAGTTTAGGTTTTATCGGGTATGGCTTGGATATCTTTTACTTTCGTCCTGTACACTGCAGTGCGGCGAACTTCTACGCCTCACCGTTCCCTTGTGTATTCTGCTTGGCTCCGGGGATCAGAGGAGGTCAGCAATAGTGGCCTCGACGCGTTACGTTGAGTTATGTTACGTTTGGTTTGGTTAGGTCGGGCTAATGTCTGTAAGAATATCTTTGACTATCGCTCTATACACTGTTATCCGGTGAATACCTACGCTCTACGTCGCTGTACTATTTTATGCTTGGACCTGGTGTGGCCTACAACGGTGGTCTCCGCAAGTTGGTTTGAGTTGTGTTACGTTCGGTTTTGTGACGATTGGTAATGTTAGGATACGATAGCTTCGACTTTTGTGTTATTCTCTGCTATTCTGTGGATTTCTGCGCTCT
>NW_016914765.1:43159-45089 GCF_001483705.2 Eufriesea mexicana
CTTTGGGCTAGGTTCGGTTAGCTTTGACATTTGTGCTAAACGCAGCTATCTTGTGGACCTCTGGGCTCTACCGTGCTCTGTCATAATCCGCATGCCTCTGGGGACGCCAGCAGTAGTGGTCGCGGCACGTTAGGTTGGGTTGGGTTACGTTTGGTAAGTTTCGGTTTGCTTGGGTTAGATATCCTTGGCTTCTGTCCTGTACAATGTAATGAGGTGGACTCCTGCATTCCACTATGCCCTAGTACGTTCTGCCTGTCCATGTGAATGCCAGCAGTAGTGTCCTCGGCGCATTAGGTTGAGATAGGATACGTTCGGCAATGTTATGCTTGATTTGGTTAGGTATGGATCGTTTCGACTTTTCTGATATACACTGCGATCCTATTCATTCCTGCGCTCTACTATCCTCTAATACGTTATGCATGGCGCGGCGGATGTCAGCACTACTGGCCGCGGCACGTTAGGTTGAATTAGATTACGTGTGGTTAGGTTAGGTTGACTTGCGTTAGGTTAGGGTAGCTTTGACTTTCGTGCTTTTCACTGCAGTGCGGCGGATTCTGCTCTCTACTGTGCTGTAGTATATTCTGGGGGCCAGAAATTGTGGTCTCAGCACGTTAGTTTGTGTTATGTTACGTTTGGATATGTTACGTTTAGTTAGATTAGGAATGGGAAGATCGGAGTTTTGTGCTGTACGCTGTTATTCGGCGGATTTCTGCGCTCTACTACGTTCTGGTATGTTTCGCTGGGCACTGGGGAGGCCAGAAACAGTGGTCTAGGCGTGATAGGTTGAGTCAGGCTGCGTTCGACTAGGTTTTGATAGTTTTGGATAGGCTTGCATAGCTATGACTGTCGTGGTGTACACTGCTATCCGTTGGATACCTGCGCTCCCCTCTGCTTCGGTATGTTCCGCTTGGAACTATGGAGGCCAGCGATTACTGTCTCGGCGCGTTAGATTTATTTATGCTACGTTTGGCTTTTTTACGTTTGTTTGGGTTTGGTGTGAATGGCTCCGTCTTTCGTGGGACGCTCCGTTACTCCGTGGATCTCTGCGCTCTACTGTGCTATAATAAATTCTGCTTGACACCGTGGGGTCCATGAATGGTGGTCGCGACACTTTATGTATAGGTAGGCTTTGTTTGGTTTGGTTACGGTGGTTTGGGCCAGGGGTGTATATCTCTGTCTTTTCTGCTATACACCACAATTCTATGGTTTTCTGGACACTATCCGCTCTAGTACGATGTGCTTTATTCTGAGGAAGCCAGCAATAGTGGTCGCGTCACGTTAGTTTGATTTGTACGGTTGGTTGATTTGAGAGAGTATAGCTTCGACCCTTGTGCTATAACCCCTCTTGGGTGGATTTCTGCGCTCTACTGGGATCTAACATCTTCTGCTTTGCTCGGGGGATGTCAGCAATAATAGCCTATGCGCGTTAGGTTGAGTTAGGTTACGTTTGGTTATATTACGTTTGGGTAGGTTAGGACAGGATAACTATGACGTTTATACCATACACTGCGGTTCGGTCGATATCTGTGCACGGTTTTGCTCCACTAGCATCTGCCCGACTTTTGGGAGGCCAGAAACGGTGGTAGCGGCGCGACATGCTGAGTCATGTTACGTTTGGTTGTGCTACGTTTGGTTACGATACTATAGGGTAGCATAGACTTTTTATCTAAGCACTGCCATTCTGTGGACTCCTGCGGTGCACTGTGCGCTACCACACTCTGCTTGTGTCTGGGAATCCCAGGAATCGTGGTCGCGGCAAGTTAGGTTTTGCTGTGTTACGTTTGGCTAGTATAGGCTTGGCTTTGTTTGGTTGGGATAGCTTCGTCTTTTGTGCTATACACTTCCATTCGGTGAATTTCTACGCTCTACGTTTCACTACTGTGCTCTGATCGACTCTGGGGAGGCCAGGAATAGTGGTCTCGGCCCGTTA
>NW_016914765.1:45586-53561 GCF_001483705.2 Eufriesea mexicana
TTCGTTTGGTTGTGTTACATTTGTTTGCGTTTGGTTTGGAAGGCTTTGGCGTTTCTGCTTTACACTGCGGATCTAGGGATTTCTGCGCACGTCTCTCCTCTAATGTGTTCTGATTGGCACTGGTGCGGCCAGCAATTATGATCTTTCCACGATAGGCTGTCAGGTTACGCTTGGTTATGTTAGGTTTCGTTATGTACGTTTAGCATGGCTTTGAGTTTTGTGCTGTACACTGCCATTCGGTGTGCTTCTCCGCCCTACTGTGCTGTAATATGCACTGCATGGCTCTGGGGTGACCAGCAATAGTGGGATCGGAACGTTGTGTTCAGCATTGTTTGGCTAACGTTGCTTTGACTTATGTGCTATACACTTCTATTCGGCGGACTTCTGTGCTTTACATTTCTCCAATATTCCCTGCACCACCCTTGGGAGGGCTGCAATAGTGGTCGCGGCAAGTTGGTTTGATACTTGCTACGTTCGGCTACGTCACATTTCGTTAGGATAGGATAGCATAACTTTGACTTTTGCGCTATACACTGCACTCTGGTTGGTCTCTGCGCTCTTCATTGCTCTACTATACTCCGCTCGACTCTGTGGAGGCCAGTGATAGTGGTCCTGGCACGTAAGGTTGAGTTAGGCAACGATTGGTTAGGTTACGTTTGCTTGCGTTATGTTTGGATAGTTTTGACTCTTCTGCTATACATTGCGATTGTACGGCTTTATGCGATTTACTCTCCTCTGATATGTTCCCCGTGTACCTGAGGAGGGCAGCAATAGTGGTCTCGGCACATTAGTCTGAGTCATGTTGCGTTAGGGTATGTTAGGTTTGGTTAGGGTAGGATAATGTAGCTTAGACTTTTGTGATATACACAGCTATTCGGTGTATTCCTGTGTCCTACGTTGCTCTGCTATGCTCTTCCTGACTCTCGCGAGGACAGCAATAGAGGTCGCGGCACATTAGGTTAAGATAGATTACGATTGGGTAGGTTAGTTTACGTTGCGTTAGGTTACGATATCTTTGAGTTTTGTGCTACATACTGCTATTCGGTGGGTTCCTGCGCTCCTTTGTGCACTAGTATGTTCTGCTTGGATCTGGGGAGGCAAGCAGTAGTGGTCTCGGCACGCTGGGTTTGGATAGTTTACGAGTTGCTTGGGTAGGTTAAGATAGGTTTGGATAGGATAGCTTCGACCTCCGTGATATACAATGCTATTCAGTGGATTTCTGCGCTCCGCTGTGACCTAATGTACGCTGCTTTGCTCTGGGGAATCCAGAAATAGTTACCGCGGCGAGTTAGGTTGTGTTAGACTACGTTTGGTTAAGTTCGTTTGTTTGGGTAATGTTTGGATGGCTTTTACTTTCCTACTATAAACTGCGATTCTATGGATTTCTGCGCTTTACTCTCCCCTAATATATTCTGTTCGGCTCTCTGGAGGGCAGCAATATAGGTCTCGGCACGTTTGGTTGAGTTGCGTTACGTCCGCTTATGTTACGTTTGGATCGGTTTGTATAGGATAGCTTTGACTTTTGTGCTGTACACTGCTCTTCGGCGCATTTCTGCGATCTACTGTGCCCTTCTATGTTCTTCTAGGATAAGCGTATGCCAGTAATGGTGGTCTCGGCAGGTTCGGTTGAGCTAGGCTACGTTTCGTTAGGTTACGTTTGTAAGGGTTAAGCATGGATAGCTCTGGCTTTTCCGATATACACTGGGATTCCATGGATTTCTTCGCTCTGCTCTCCTCTAATATGTTCGACCTGTCTCTGTGAATGCCAGCAATATCAGCAATAGTGGTATCGGCACGATATGTTGAGTCATGCTGCGTTTTGTTAGGCAAGTCTGGGTCAAGCTAAGATAGGACGCGTTTGACTTTTGCTCTGTACACTGCTGTGCGGTGGAATTCTGCGGTCTGCTATGCAGTCATATTTTCTGCTTTCCTCTGTGAGGACCAGCGATAGTGGTTCATGGCACGTTTGTTTGAGTCATGCTTCGTTTAGATATGTTAGGATTGGTTAGTTTTGGTTGGGATATCTTTGACTTCTGTGTTTTACCCTGAAGTGCGGCGGACTTCTACGCTCTACGGTGCTCTGGTATATACTGCTGGGCTATGGGAGTTCAGCAAAATTGGTATAGGCACGTTATGTAGAGTTAGCTTACTTCTGTTACGCTTGGCCATGTTAGCACACTATAGCTTTGGCTTTCGCGATATACACTGCTATTCAGTGGATTCCTGCGCTGTACATGGCTCTAATAATCTCTGCTCGTTCCTTGGGATGCCACCTACGATTTTAGTGGCACGTTGAGTTCAGTTACGTTACGTTTGGTAAGTCAGTGTTAGGTTAAGTTTGAAAAGGATTGCGTTGGCTTATGTGCTATACACTGGTATTCTTACGGCTTCTGCAGTCTACATTGCTCTACTGCACTCTGCTCTTCTTTGGGGAGGCCAGATATAGCGGCCTCAGGACGTTACGTTTAGTTATGCAACGCTCGGTTACGTTACGATAGCTTGGTTTAGATATGAATAGCTTTGGCTTCGCGGAGTAAACTGCTATTAGGAGGATTTTGCGCTCTGCTTGTTTCTCCTATATTACGGTTGGCCTTGGAGAGTCCAGTAATAGCAGCCGCGGCACGTTATGTTGAGTTAGGCCACCTTCCGTTAGGCCTCGTTTCGCTAGGTTTGGATAGGATAACTTTGACTTATGAGTTATACACTTCTACTCGATGGATTTCTGCTGTCTACATTGCTTTGGTATACTCTGCTCGACTCTGGGGAGGCCAGCAATTGTGTTCTCGGTAAGTTATATTTAGTTAGGCTACATTCGGTTGGTTTGAGTTAGGACAGGTTACGGTGGGACGCATTTGACTTTTGTGCTTCACACTGCAATGCGGATTACTGCGCTCTACTGTTCTCCAGTGTGTTCTTCTTTGCTCTGGGGTGCAAGAAATAGTGGCCTCGGCGCGTTATGTTGGGTTAAGCAACGTTCGGTTACGTTACGTCTGGCTAAGTTAGGACAGGGGTACCTTCGACTATTATGTTATGCACTGCGACTATAAGAACTTCCGCGCTCTACTCTCCTCTAATATGTTCTGCTTGTCCCTGAGGAGGGCAGCAATTGTGGCGTTGGCACGTTAGGAATAGTTACGTTACGTTTGGATAGGTTAGGAGAGTATAGCATTGACTTTTGTGACATGCACTGCCACCCGGTGGATTCATGCGATCTACATTATTCTACTATACCATGCTCGTCCTTGTGGAGGCCACAAATAGCGGGCGTGGCACGTTCTTTGTGTTAGGTTACGTTTGGCTAGGATATGGTAGGCTTGGTTTGGTTATGATGGCCTCGACATTTGCGCTATAAAATGCTGTGCGGTGGATTCCTGCGCTGTACTGTGCTCTAGTAAATTCTGCTTGGCTATGGGGGCCAGCAGTAGTGGTCTCGGCACGTTAGGTTGAGTTACTCTTCGTTTGGCTAGTTTAGGTTATGTCAGGTTATGTTATGATATCATTGTCTTTTGTGCTTTGCACTTCTGTGCGGCGTATTTCTGCAGTCTTCTCTGCTCTAGTATATTCTGCTTTGCTCTGGGGAGGTCAGCAGGATTGGTCTCGGCACGTTAGGCTTATTTATGTTACGTTCGGTTATGTTACGTTCGGTTAGGTTGGGATATGATAGTTTCGACTTCTGCGCTACTCACTGCTATACGATGGATTTCTGCGCTCTACTGTACTCTAAAATGTTCTGCTTGGCTTTAGAGAGGTCAGCAATAGTGGTCACGGCGTGTTAGGTTGAGTTAGGCTACGTGTGGTTAGCTCTCGTTACGTTAGGTCAGGATAGGATAACTTCGGCTTTTGAGTCGTACACCGCTAATCGCTGGATTTCTGCGGCCTTCATTGCTCTACTATGTTCCGCTCGACTCTACGAAGTCCAGCAACAGTGGTCTCGGCTCCTTAGCTTCAGTTAGGTTAGGCTTGCTTATATTACGTTTGGATATGTTATTACAGGATAGAATCCACTTTTGTGCTATATACTGCCATTCGGTGGATTTCTACGGACTACATTGCTCCACTACACCCTCCTCGACTGTGGGAGGCCAGTAATAGTGGTCTCGGCACGTTAGGTTCAGATAGGCTGCACATGGCTGGCTTAAGTTTGGGTAGGCTAGGATAGGGTAGCTATAACCTGTACGCAGTTATATGGTGAACTTCTGCGCTCTATTGTGATCTAATGCTTCCTGATTTGCTCTGGGAGTTCATGAAATAGTGGCCTCGGCGCGTTACGCTGTCTTCGGTTACGTTTGGTTAGGTTACGTTTGTTTGGGTTGGGGTAGGATATCACTGACTTTCGTGCCATGCGCTGGACTTCTATGGACTTCTACGCTCTTCTCTCCGCTAATATTCCCTGCTTGGCGATGGGGAGTTCAGCAGTAGTTGGCTAGGCCCGTTAGGTTGGAATTTGATACGTTTGGTTATGCTCGGTTTGTCAGCTTTGGTCAGGTTTGCTTAGGATATCACTTACTTTTCGCTTTACACACCAATGCGGCCGACTTCTGCGTTCTAGTGTGCCCTAGTATATTCTGCTTGGCTCTGGGGAGGCCAGCAATAGTGGTCTCGGCTCGTCAGGATGTGTTACTCTGTGTTTGGTCTTGTTACGTTTGGTTAGGCTAGTAGGTGATAGCTTCGATTCTTGTGCTATACACTGTTATTCGGTGGGTTTCTGCGCTTTACTGTGATCTAATGTACCCTGCTTGGCGATGCGGATGCCAGCAATGGTGGTCTCGGCACGTTAGGTTGTGTTAGGCTTCGTTTGGCTTGGTCAGGTTATGCCAGGTTAGGTTAAGGCATCTTTGACTCTTGTGCTATACACTGCTGTTCGGTGGATATCTGTGCTCTAATAGGCTATAGTACACTCTGCTTGGCTATGCGTAGCCCGCAGTATTGGTCTTGGCACGCTTGTCTGTGTTACATTGCGTTCGGTTATGTTACGTTTGGTTATGTTAGGATAGAGTAGCTCAGACTTTTGCGCCATACGTTGCCATTCGGCGGATTTGAGCGCTCTACTGTGCTTTGGTATGCTCGGCTTGGCTCTGCGGAGGCAAGCAGTAGAGCTCTCGGCAGGTTGAATTGAGTTAGATGACGTTTGGTTATGTTACGTTTGGTTAGCTTAGGGTAGGGTTGCTCTGACCTTTATGCTATCCACCGCTATTCGTTGGATTCCTGCGCTCTATATAGCTCTAACGTGCTATGCTTGGCTCTAGGGAGGCCAGCAATACTCTTCTCGGCACGTTATGCATAGTTATGCTACGTACCGTTTGGTTGGGATAGGGCAGGTTTGGTTATGGTAGCTTTGTCTTTTGTGCTATAGACTGATATTCGGTCGATATTTATGAACTGCATTGCTCTACTATCATCTGCTTGTCTCTGGGGAGGCCGGAAATAGGGGTCGTGGCAGGTTTGGTTGAGTTTGGTCACGTTTGATTAGGGTAGGTCATGTTAAGTTTAGTAGGGGGGGCTTTAACTTTTGTGCTCATGCATTGCTATTCGGTCGATACCTGCGCTCTGCGATGCTTCACTATCATCCGCTTGTCTCTGCGGTGCATAGCAATAGTGGTCGTGGCACGTTTGCTTGAGTTATGCTACGTTCGGCTATGTAACGTTTGGTTAGGTTTGGAAGTGATGGCTTTGACTTTTGTGTTATACACAGCTATACGGTGGATTTCTGCGTTCCACTGTGATCAAATGTTCCCTGCTTTGATCTGGGAATTCCGGAAATATTGGCCGCGGCGCGTTAGGTTGTGGTAGGTTGCGATTCATTATGTAAGGTTTGTTATAAATTATATATTATATAAAGATAACTCTGACTTTCGCGCCATACACTGCTATTCTATGGACGTCTGTGCTCTTCTGGGCGCTATCACACTCTGCTTGTCGCCGTGGACGCCATGAATACGGCTCTCGGCGCGCTAGGTTGAGTTTGGCTTCGTTTGGCAAGGTTAGGTTATATCAGGTTGAGTTAGGATAATTCAGACTATTGTGCTTTGCGCACCAGTGCGATGGATTTCTGCGCCCTACCGTGCTCTAGTAGATGCTAGTTTGCTCGGGGGGGGGGGGAAAAATAAGGGGGCGCCGCAGGTTGGTTGTCGTTTGATTACTTAGAGAGTCTACGTTTGGTTAGGATAGGATAGGACAGGTTGGGACAGCACATCTGTGTCTTTTGTACTACACAGTGCTATTTGGAGGCCTTCTGTGCTCTACTGAGACTAATACGCTCTGCCTGTCTCTGAGGAGGCCAGCAATATTGGTGTTGGCACGTTAGGTTAAGTTATGCAAGTTTCGCTTATATTACGCTCTGTGAGGTTAGGATAGGGAAGGGTTGACTTGTGTGCTGTACTCTGCTGTTCGGTCGATTTGTACGCTCTACACAGCTGTACTGTGTTCTGCTCCGCTCAGGGGAGACCAGCTATAGAGATCTCTTCTCGTTACGCTTAGCTATTCTACGCTAAATTAGGTTAGGTTATTCCCGGTTAGGTTAGTATGTCCTCGAATTTTGCGCTGCACCTTGCTACCTGGTGGCCCTTCGAGCTCTAATGTGCTATAGTATACTCTGCACAAGTCTGGCAATGCCATCAATGGTGATCGTGACACGACAGTTTGTATTATGCTACGCTTGGTGTTGCTACGATTGGTTATTATAGAATGGGACAGCCTTGTCTGTTGCGCTATACGACGGGATTCAGCGGATTTCTACGCCCTACATTGCTCTAATATACCCCGCTCGACTCCGGCGGGGCCAGTAATGGTGGCCTCGACACGTTGGGTTGAGTTATTCTACGTTCGCTTACGTTACGTTAGTTTGCGTTAGGTTTGGATTGCTTTGACTTTCGTGGTATAAACTGTTGTTCGGTGGTCTTCTGCGCTCCACATTGCTCTAATACGTCCTGCTAGCCTGCGGGCAGGGCAGCAATAGTGGTCTCGGTGGGTTAGGGTGGATTAGGTTACGTTTGGTTGCGTTACGTTTGGTCAGGTTAGGATAGGGTAGCTTTGACTCTTGTGCTGTGCAATGCTACTCGGACGTTGGCTGCGCTTTACTATGCTATAGTATGTTCTGCCTGGTTCTGGGGAGACCAGAAATTCAGGCCTTGGCACGTTACGTTGAGTTAGCTTACGCCTGGCTTTCCTAGGTTAGGTTTGGTGTGGTTACGATAGCTTTGACTTTTGTGGTATACACCGCTATTCGGGCGATATCAGCGCTCTGAATTGCTATACTAGCATCTGCTTATTTCTGCGGAGGTCTGTAAAGGGGGGCGTGGCACGATCTGTTGTGTTAGGTCACGTTTGGTTTAGATAGGTTAGGTTCTATTTGGCTAGGATGGCTTTGACACTTTTGCTGTACAATGCTATTCGGCGGACTTCTGCGCTCCACTGTGCTCTAGTATATACTGCTTGGCTATGTGGAGGCTAGCAGTAGTGCTCTCGGCACGTTAGTCTAAGATATGTTGCGTTCGTTTATGTTACGTTTGGTTAGGATAAGATAAGGTAGCTTCGACTTTTGCGCTATACGCTGCTCTCCGGTGGATTTCTGAGCTCAAAATTAATCTACTAAACCCTGCATGAACCTCGGGAGGCCAGCAATAGTGGCCGCAGCACGTTAGGTTTCGCAAGGGTACGTTCGGTTCGGCTTGGGTACGTAGCGTTTGATTAGGTTCGCTCTGACTTTCGTGCTTTAAGCGGTTAATAGGTGGAATTCTGCCCTCTACAGTGATCTAAAATACTCTGCATGTATCTGTGAAGCACAGCCGTAGTGGCCTCTGCAAGTTATATTGTGCTGTGTTACGTTTGGCTATATTACGGTCTGTTAGGTTAGGAAGCGATGGCTTGAACTTTTGTGCTGTACATTGCTATAAGGTGTATTTGTGCGCTCTGATGTGCTCTATTTTGTTCTGCTTTGCTCTGGGCCGGTCAGCAATATTGGTATAGGCACGTAAGT
>NW_016914766.1:0-221 GCF_001483705.2 Eufriesea mexicana
AGACCTGACTTGACTTGACCTGACCTAACCCGACCGGGCCTGACCCGACCTGACCTGACCTGAAATTACCTGACCTGCCCCGACCCGACCCACCTGTCCTGACCTGACTCAACTTGACTAGACTTGACCTGACCTGACCTATCCCGACCTTGCCTGAACCAACCCAACGCAACCGAACCCAAACTAACCAATCCTAACCTAACCAAACACAACGTGACCTG
>NW_016914767.1:0-2100 GCF_001483705.2 Eufriesea mexicana
TAACAGACTATAACACTATAGTTAAATCTATCCTCTCCAAACCTAACCAATCGTAACATAACCGAACGTAACCTAACTAAACCATAATTTCCGTGACCACTACAGCTGGCCTCCCCAGAGCCAAGCAGACCGCATTAGTGGAGAGAAGAACGTAGTAATCCGTATAAACGAAATATATATCAGGAAATTCTAAGCAACCGAATCGTAACAAAGACGAACAGGAAATAGCCAATCGCAGACTAACAGAGACTAAAGTGCGGAGACCGCTATTGCCGCCCTCCCCTGAGCCGAACAGAACGCATTAGTGGAGAGTAGAACTCACAAATACATAGAATCGCAGTGTATATCAGAAAAGTCAAAGCATCAAATACCTAACCCAAACCAACGGTACATAGCCAAACAGAGCCTAACTCAACCTACCGTGCCGAGACCGCTATTGCTGCTATACACAGAGACAAGCAGAATATACTAAAGCACAGCAGAACTCGAAAATCCACCGCATTTCAGTGCATAGCACTAAAGTCAAACATATCCTGATATAACCCGACATTACCTTACCTATCCAAAGGTAACCTAAACACAACGTGACGAGACTAATACTGTTGGCATCCACAGATCCCCGCGGGGTACGTTAGAGGTCATGGCAGGGCAGAAATCCACCGAATAGGAGCGAAAAGCACAAATTTCAAAGTAGCCTATCCTAACCTAGTCAACCATAGCATATACAAACGCAGCCTAACTCTGCCTAACATGACGAGACCACTATTACTGCCTTCCATAGAGACAAGCAGAATGTACTAGGGCAAAGTCGTTCGCAGAAATCCACCGTATTTTTGTGAAAGGCATAAAAGTCGAAGACATGCAAACCTAACCTAACTTAACCAAACATAGCATCTCTCAACACAACGTGCCACGGCCACAGCCCCTGGCCTCCCCAGAGCCCAGCAAAATGTAGTACAGCACAGTGGGTCACAGATATACGCCGAATAAGAGTGCACAGGACGAAAGTTGAAGCTATACTCACCAAACGTATCCTCACCTAACGTAACCAATCATAACTTATCAAAACCTAACTTGCCGCGGCAACTATTCCTTGCCTCCGCAGGGTCAGGTAGAGTATAGTAGAGCAACGTAGATCGCAGAGGTCCACCATAAAGCAGTGTATAGAATAAACATCAAAGAAGTCCTTTCGGAACCATCCTAACCCAGCCTATCGGAACGTATCCTAAAGCAACCTAACATGTCGAGACCACTATTACTGGCAACCCCAAGGCCAAGAAGAGCATATTAGAGCATATTAGAGCGAAGAAATGCGGGGAATAGCAGTGTGTAGCACAAAAGACAAAGTAGCCACTCCTAACCTAGCCAAACGTGACGCATACAAACGTCACCTACCTCAACATAACGTGCAGTGGCAAGTATTGCTCGCCTCCCCACGGTCGAGCAGGGCATAGTACAGCAATGTGAAGTGCAGAATTTCACCGAGCAGCAGTGTACGTTACAAAGTCGAGGGTATGCTAGCCATACCTGGCACAACATAACCTAACCAAAGGTAGCATAACTGAACATAACGTGCAGCGAACACTGCTGCTGGAATCCCCAGAGCCAAGCAGAGTATATCAGAGCACAGTAGATCATAGAAACCCACCGAATAATTGTGTACAGCACGAAATTCGTAGCTACACTGGCCAAACCTTTCCAAACGTTACCAAACCAAACACAACCTAACCCAAAGTAACGTGCCAGGGCCACTATTGCTCGCCTCCACAGAGTCGTAGAGAGCATAGTGGAGAAAGGTAGGGCTGAGAAAATCATCGAATAGCGGTGGAAGGCACAGCAGTCTAAATTAGCCTCTCCGAACATGACCAAAGTAGTCATGTGCAAAAGTAGCCTAAGTACACCTAACGCGTCGAGGCCACTATTGCTGGCATCCCCAGAGTCAAGTAGAATATAAAAGAATATGCTAGAGCACAGTAGGGACCAGAAAGCCGCCAAGTAGCAGTCTATTGGTCAAAAGTCAAAGATATCCTAACATAACCGGACAAAGCCTTACCTAATTGAACATAGAATATCTAAACCTAACGTGCCGAGACCTCTATT
>NW_016914768.1:0-608 GCF_001483705.2 Eufriesea mexicana
TGTAGCTTGGTGAATAGATCGCCTAACGCCTTCAATCCAATCGCAAGTACTGCCACCTACTTGAATGGGAATATGTCCATACAAAATCTATAATCTGTTATAGCTTGGTGAATAGATCTCCAATCGCATCCAATCGATTGCCAAGTAGAGCCATCTACTTGCCAAAGAATAGGTCTATTCAAAATCTATAATCTGTTATAGCTTGGTGAATAGTTGGCCTAACGCCTTCAACCAATGGCAAGAACAGCCATCTACTTGCCAGAGAATTGGTCTATTCAAAATCTATAATCCGCTGTAGCTTGGTGAATAGGTCGCCTATCGCATCCAATCGAATGGCAAGTAGAGCCATCTACTTGCCAAAGAATAGGTCTATTCAAAATCTGTAATCTGTTATAGCTTGGTGAATAGTTGGCCTAACACCTTCAATCCAATGGCAAGTACAGCCATCTACTTGCAAGAGAGCACGTGTATTCAAAATCTATAATTTGTTATAGCTTGGTGAATCGGTCGCCTAACGTCTTCAACCAATGGCAAGTACAGCCATCTACTTGCCAGAGAATAGGTCTATTCAAAATCTATATCCTGTTATTGCTTGGTGAATAGATCGC
>NW_016914768.1:688-904 GCF_001483705.2 Eufriesea mexicana
GATCACTTAACGCCTTCAATACAATGGCAAGTACAGCCATCTACTTGACAGAGAATAGGTCTATTCAAAATCTATAACTTGCTATAGAATGGTGAGTAGATGGCATAACGCCTTCAATCGAATGCCAAGTACAGCCATTTACTTGCCAGGGAAGAAGTCTATTCAAAATCTATAATATGTTGTAGCATGGTGAATAGATCGCCTAACGCCTTCAAT
>NW_016914769.1:0-8739 GCF_001483705.2 Eufriesea mexicana
TGCAAGTAGGAGATACAAGAACACAGTAGATAGCAGAAATCCGTGGTAAGGTGTGTACAGCACGAAAGTCTATACTACCCTATCCCAACCGCGTCAAACGTAACGTAACCGAAAGCAGTATAGCACAAACTAACGTGCCGAGACAACTATTGCTGGCCTTCACAGAGCCAAGCAGAACATTCAACAGAACAGTAAAGCGCAGAAGTCCATCGCATAGCAGTTTATAGCACAAAAGTCAAAGCAATCCCAACCTTATATACCCAACATTAACATAACCAAACGTAACACAACCCATCACAACATAGCGCGGCCACTATTGCTGCCAACCCCCAGCGTCGTGCAGAACATATTAGAGGACGGTAGAGCGCTGAAATCCATAGAACCGCAGTGTATAGCGCAAAAGGCGTAGATACCCGAACCCAACCCAAGCTAACGTACACCAACCAAACGTAGCCTAACTCAGCTTAACGTGCCGCCACATCTTTTCCTGGCCCCCTCCCCCCTCCTAGGCCAGGCAGAATATAGCAGTGCACAGTGGAGCGCAGGTATCCGCGGACAGCTGTGTATAGCACAAAAGCTTAAGTTATCGTGTCCTAACCTCACCACATGTACAATAAGCACACGTAGCCTTACTAAACCTAACGTCAGGAGAACGATATTGCTGGCCTACCAGGGACAAGCAGGTCATATTAGAGCGCCGTAGAGGGCAGAAATCGGCGGAATAGCAGTGTATAGCGCAAAAGACGAGCCTATAGTATCCTAGCATAACCAAACGTAACATATGCGTACGTAACATGTCTGAACCTAACGCGCCGTGACCACTATTCCTGGCTTCCCAGGAGGCAAGAAGAATATACTAGAGCACAGTAGAGCGCAGAAATCCACCGCATGGCAGTGTATGGTCATAAAGTCGAAGTGACGCTAACGTAACCAAACTTAACCTTACTTAACCTAACCTAACCTAACCTAACCAAACGCATCCTAACTCAACATATCATGACGAGGCCACTATTGCTGGCCTTCACAGGGATGAGCCGCATGCGCCAGGGCGAAGCAGTGCGCAGAAATCCGCCGCAATGTAGTGAATAGGACAAAAGTCGGTGGTACCTTAACCTAACCTGACCTAGCCTAAGCCAGCCGAACGTAGCCTAACCCAAAATAACACGCAGCGACCGTTTTTCAAGGCCCACGAAGAGCCAAGTGGAGCATATTAGAGCATATTAGAGCGCAGAAATCCAGCGAAAGGTAGGGTATAGCATAAAAGTCGAAGTAACATGTGCTGACACATACAAACGTAACATAACCAAAACGGAGATGACGACACCACAATTGCTGGCCTCCACAGAGGCAAGCCCAATGTACCAGGGAGCTGTAGTGCGCAGATATCCACCGCATGGTAGTGAACAGCACAAGAGTAGAAGATATTCTAACCTCACCTGACCTAACGGACCATTCCGTAACAGATCCTAACGTGCCACGGGCACTATTGCTCACCACCGCAGAGTCGAGCGGGGTATAGTAGAGCAATGTAGATCGCATATATCGAACCAATAGCAGTGTGTAGCACAAAGGTCGTAGGTACCATAGCCTAACCTGTTCTAACCTAAACTCACCTAACGTAGCATAGCTCGACATACCGTGCCGCAACTACTGCTCCTGGCAACCCCAGAGCCAAGCAGAATATACTCGAGCACACAGGATAACAGAAACCTACCGAAAAGCAGTGTACAGTACGAAAATCGGAGCTATAATGACCAAACATAGCCTAACCTGTCCTAACCGAGCGGAACAGAACTCAACCTGACGTGCCACCACCACTGTCACTCGCCTCCCAGAGTCGAGCAGAGAATGATATCGAGCAATGTGGAGCGCAGAAATCCATCGAAAAGCAGAGTATAGCACAAAAGTCGAAGATACCCTAACCCAACCTGTCCCAACCTAACATAACCAAACGTAGCGTAACTCAACACAACGTGCCGCGAACACAGCTGCTGGCATACGCGGAAACATGCAGAATAGAGTATAGCACTGCAGACAACAGAAATCCACCGAAGGTCCTGTATGGCAAGAAAGACAATGCTATCCTAACCAAACTAAACTTAACCCATCCTATTCAAACGAAACCTAACCCAACCTAATGTGCCACAAACAAAATTGCTCGCCTCCCCAGTGTCGAGCGGATTGTAATAGAGCAATGTAGAGCGTAAGAATCGACCGCATAGCAGTGTGCAGCACAAACGTCTAAGAAATCGTATCCAAGCCTTCATAACCTGACCTAATAAAGCGTGACACGACTCAACCGAACGTGCCGAGACCACTATTGCTGGCTTCCACGGAGAAAAGCTGAAAATATTAGGAAACGGTAGAGCGCAGAAATCCGCGTATAGCAGCGTATAGCACAAAAGTCAGAACTATAATATCCTAACCTCAACGAACATAACACAACCGAACATAGCATAGCTCAACCTAACGTGCCGAGACCACTATTGCTGGCCTTCCCAGAGCAAAGCTGAAAATATTAGAGCAGCGTGGGGAACAGAAATCCACCTAATAACGGACTCTGGCAATAAAGTAAATGCTATCCTCTCCAAACGTAACCAAACGTAACATAACCAAATGTGCGGCGTCCACTATTACTGGCCTCCGCATGGCCAACCGAAACATATTAGTGGAGAGTAGAACGTAGAAATCCGTACAATCGCAGTGTATATCCGAAAAGGCGAAGCTGCCTAAGCCTATCTAAAGCTAACGTGACGAGCGCACCATTTCAGCCCTCCAGAGGGTCAAACAGGTCGTACTAAACTGCAGGAGAGCGCAGGAATCCACCGAACTGCGAATACAGGACAAAAGTTAAAGCTAACGTAACCAATCTTATCCTAGCCCAACGTAACTGAACCCAACAAGACTCAACATAACGTGCCGAGACCACTATTGCTGGCCTTCCCAGTTCCAGGCTAAAAATATTTTAGCCCTGCAGGGCGCAAAATCCTCCTAATAGCGGACTATGGCACTAAAGTCAGAGCTATCCTCTCATAACCTAGCCAAACGTAACATAAACAAACGTAACCTATCTGAACCTAACGCGCCGCGACCACCATCGCTGGCCACCCCGCAGCCAAGCAGAACACATTAGTGGACAGTAGAACGCAGAAATCCACGGAATCGCTGTGTATATGAGAAGAGTCGTAGCTATTTAGGCATAAACCAAGCTAACAGGACACAACCAGACTTAGCCTAGCAAAACCTAGCGTGCCGAAACCGCTATTGCCGCCACTCAAGTGCCAAGCAGGACATACTAGAGCACAGTCGAGCGCTGAAGCCCACCGAACAGCAGTGTACAGCACAGAAGTAAAAGCTAACCGAACCAAACTTAGCCTAACCCATTCTATCCCGGCGTAACCTGACTCAACACAACGTGCCGTGGCCACCGTAGCTGTCCTACGCAACGCCAGGCTGAAAATATTAGAGCTCTGTAGGGCGCAGAAATATACCGAATGGCAGACCATAGCACTAAAGTCAAAGCTGTCCTCTCCTAACCTAACCATCGGAAGCATAGCCGAACGTAACCTAACACAACCTAACGTGCCGCAACCAGAATTGCTGACCTCCCCAGGGACAAGCAGTACACATTAGTGGAGAGTAGAACGCAGAAATACATGGAATCGCTGTATATATCAGAAAAGTCAAAGCTACCCAAAACTGACCCAAACCAACAGATCATATTCGAACACAGGCTAACGCAACACCACGTGCCGAGACCGCCATTGCTGCGCACCCCAGAGCCCATCAGGAGATACTAGAACACTGTAGATAGCAGAAATCCTCGGAACAGAAGCGTACAGCACCAAAGTTACGGAAATTCTAACCAAAATAAGCCTAACCTGAACTAATCGGAAGTACCCTGACTCAACATAACGTGCCGGGGCCACTATTGCAGGCCTTCCCGGAGTCAAGCTGAAAATATTAGATCACTTTCGGGTACATAAATCCACTTTATGGCAGACTATAGCACTATAGTCAAAGTTATCCTCTGCAAAACTAACCAATCGTAACGTAACTAATCGTAACGTAACTCATCCCAACGTGCCGCGAACACTATCGCTGGCCTCCCTAGATCTAAGCAGAGCACATTAGTGGAGAGTAGAACGCAGAAAACCGTACAATCGCAGTGTATATCGGAAAGGTCAAAGCTGCCCAAACATAAACCAAACCAACGAAGCAAAACCAAACACACCCTAGCACAACCTAACGTGCCGAGGCCGCTATTACTGCCCTCGCCGCAGTCAAGCAGGACATACTAGAGCACAGAATAGAGCGGAAATCAATCAAATAGCAGTGTACAGCACAAACGTTGAAGCTATGATAGCCAAACGAAGCCTAACCCCACCTAACCGAACGTAACATGACTCAGCACAACGTGTCGACACCACTATTGCTGGCCTTAACAGAGGCAAGATGAAAACACTAGAGGAATGTAGGGAGCAGAAATCCAACCAGTAGTGGACTATAGCACTAAAGTCGAAGCCATCCTGTCCTAACCTAGCCAACAGTAACATAACCAAACGCAACATGACCCAATCAAACGTGCCTAGACAGCTATTTCTGGCCTTCCCAGAGCCAAGCCGAACACATTAGTGGAGGCTAGAACAAAGAAATCCACAGAATCGCGGTGTATATCTGAAGAATCCAAGCTACCCAAGCCTAACTCAAGCAAACAGATCATATCCAAACATAGCCAGACTAGAACTAACGTGCCGCCACCACTATTGCTGGTATCCCCATAGCCAATCTGAATATAGTAGTGTGCTGTCGGTCGCAGAAATCCACTTTATAGCAGAAAATACGACTAAAGTCATAGTCATCCTCTCCCAACCTGATCAACTGCAATATAAACAAACGTAACCCAACTCAACCCAACATGCTGCGACCTCTATTGCTGGCCTCCGCAGAGTCAAGGGGAACTCGACAGTGGATGGTAGAACACAGAAATCCATATAATCGTCGTGTATATGAGAAAAGTCAAATCTACCCAAGCCTAACCCATACCAACAGGACATAGACAAACAAAGCATGACTAAACCTAACGTGCCGACGCCGCTATTGTTGCCCCCCACAGAGCCAAGCAGGACATACTAGAGCACAGTGGATCGCATAAATGCACCGAATAGCAGTGCGCAGCACTGAAGTTCCAGCTAACCTGGCCAAACATAGCCGCGCCCGGCATAACCGAACGTAGCCTGACCTAACAGAACGTGCCTAGACGATTATCTCTGGCCTCCCTGAGCCACGCTGAAGATATTAGAGCACTCTAGGGCGCAGAGGTCCACCTAATAGCAGAAAATTGCACTAAAGTCAAAGCTACCATCTCCTAGAGTAACAAATCGTAACATAACCCAGCAAAACGTGACACAAACTAACATTCCTCGACCACTATTGCTGGCCTCCCCAGAGCCAAGCGGAAGAAATAAGTGGCGAGTAGAACACAGAAATCCATGGAATACCAGCGTATATCAGAAGAGCCAAACCTACCCAAGCCTAAACCAAACCAAGAGAACGAAACCAAACATAGCCTACCTCAGCGTAACGTAACGGGACAGCTGTAGCTTCCCCCCGCAGAGCCAAGCAGGACATACTAGAGCTCAGAAGGTCGTAGAAATGCACCCTATAGCAGTGTAAAGCATAAAAGCTGGAGCTGTCCTAACGAAACTAAAACCATCCCAACCCTAGCGGAACTAACCTTACTCAACATATCGTAACGGGGCCAGTATTGCTGGCTTTCCCGTAGCCAAGCTGAAAATGTTAGGTCACTTTCGGGAACAGAAATTCACTTTATGCAGACTATAGCACTACATTCAAAGTTATTCTCAGCAAACCTAACTAATCGTAACGTAACTGAACGTAACGTATCTCAACCCAAGGTGCCGCGAACACTATTGTTGGCCTCCCCAGATCCAATCAGAGCACACTAGTGGAGAGTAGAACGCAGAAAACCGTATAATCGCGGTGTATAACAGAAAGGTCAAAGCTACCCAAACATAAACCAAACCAACGAACCATAATCAAACACAGAATAGCAAAACCTAACGTGCCGAGGCCGCTATTGCTGCCCTCCCCAGAGCCAAGCAGGACATATTAGAGCACAGTGGCGCGCAGAAATCTACCGAATAGCAGCGTATAAAACAATAGCAACAGCCAGCCAATCCAAACGTAAGGAAACCTATCCTAACCGAACGTAACATAGCTCAACGCATCGTGCCATGTTCGCCATTGCTGGCCTGCCCAGAGTCGAGTAGGGTATAGCAGAGTTATGAAAAGCGCAGGAATCCATCGGATAGCAGTGTATACCACAAAAGTGGAAGCTATCACTTCCTAACCAAGCCAAGCCTTATATAACCAACCGTAACAAACCACAACCTATCGTGACGCGACCACCATTCCTGGCGCCCCAGGAAACAAGCAGAATGTGATAGCGCACGGCAGTGCGCAGAGGTCCATGGAATAGCAGTGCGTAGAACAAAAGTCAAAGATATACAAACCTAACACAGCGTAAACTAAACCAACCAAACGTAGCCTAACACAAACTAACAAACCTAGACAAATCGAACGTAATATTACTCAACCCAAATCGCTGCGACCACTGTTCCTGGCGTCCCCGGATAAATGCAGATCATATTAGACCACAGTGGAACGCAGAAATCCACCGAACAGCCGTCTTCAGCACAAAAGTCAAAGCTCTCATGGCTTAACCTAACCAAACATAACATAATCGAACGCAACATAATTCCACCTAACCGACCTACACCACTTTTGCTGACCTCTCCAGCGCCAAGCAGAATACGCTACCGCACATTACATAACAGGCATCTGCGGCATTTCGGTTTATATCACAAGAGTCAAAGATACCCTTTTATACATTTTTCACGTGGGGGAAAATTTCCAAAGATATCCGGCCCCCTTCGGGGAGGGGGCGCGGTTATGTGGGAATTTTACCCACTAAAACCCCCACGATGTCCAGCCCTTCGCATTTCGGTGCGCCCTGGACATCGCGGCAACGCAATTGCCAGGATGCCCCGCGACGCAACCGCAGTTCCCTCCCGGCGCGAAGGGTAATCGCACACGAAACGATCATGTCCATGCGCGCGAGGCGGGTCGTTTACAGGCACACACTCGCACGCAACGCACGCAAACCCTGCGGACGCCACGCATCCAGACCACGGTCTCACGAACTGACGGGCTCCTTCACGCCAGCCAGTGGTCACCCAGACCTACGTTACAAAAGGAGAGAGAGACGGCCTCCTCGGCCGTAGGTACATGGTCGCTCGCGAAGGCGGAGGTCTAACGCGTTAATACATCCGGCACTGCGCGCGGCGCGCACGGGCGCCTCGCTTGCAGCCTCCGAAGCCCCACGCACGAGGAGCACGCGCTACGGCCGCGGGCTCTCTCCGCGGCCTCCTTCTGTATCATAACGGCCTGGCAGAAGGAGGCCACCGCACGCCACGCACCTAAGTTCAGAGTCATCAGCACCACGACGACGGAGAGTGAAGGTTCCCGACCCACCACGTGACAAAGTACCCGGCGCTCGCGTGCCCATGCCGGACATTCCTCCAGTGTGTGCTGCGCCGTGACCCGCCCTTCCACGCAGTGATGACACCGCGTCTCACGTTCCCGCCCGATACTCCACAGGTACAACCCGAAGGACCCGCGCCCAGCTAGAACCTGTGTCAGGAGGAAACTGTGCTGGCTGATGCTGCGCCCCCATGCATTCAGCACGGGGAGCACAACATCGACCGCCCGGTGCCACCGGATGCTCGGCCCCCTCAGCCGAACTCGCCAGGCGGTCTTCACGGACTGTGGGATCCTTCGCCTCAACGAAACGGCCCCTTCTTCAGGAGCACCGCCACCGCCAGCTTGTAGGCGTCCGTAGATACTGGCCTTCTCACGCTTGCATTTCGAACGGCGGAACACCGGCCAGGACCACAGCCGCCTCGTAGGATATCACGCGGTAACCGCGCACGACCATGATTGCCATCCTGCGAGTGACTCGCCGGAGAATCGCCAGAGAGCGCGGAATAGCGACCAGGCCGTTCGCCCAGATCGGAGCCACGTAACGTGATACCGAGCGAACGACTCCTGTGCAGAGGCGGCGCAGCATCCCGTCTGGCCCTCCCAGGTTGGGTAGCAGGCGACACAGCGCACCCGCCATACCTTCCAGGCGTGGTACCAGCGCGAGAAAATGTTCGTCGAACTTCCAGTGGCTATCGAGGAGGAGACCGAGGTATTTCATCCGGTCCCGTATCTCGACCACGACGTTCCACACGCGCATCAGGGACTTGGGCGGCTTCTCGTGGTGCCGATGGCAAAACCACATTGCCTCGGTCTTCTCGGGGGAGATACACAGCCCTAGCCGCTGGATGCTATTCGCGACGAGGGCCACGTCGCTTTCCGCGCGTAGCGTGGCCTCCTCCCAACTCGACCCGGCGGCCATCACCAGCGTGTCGTCCGCGTAACACGTCAGGCTCAGGCCGCGGGGGAGGGGAGTGCGCAACACGGCGTCGTACGCGAGGTCCCAGAGGATCGGCCCGAGTACCGATCCCTGTGGAACCCCGCAGTTCGTCGCACGCACGACGGTCGAGTATCGTCCTGGATACTCGATCGAGCGCTACGCCAAATAGTCGCCGATCACCACCATCATGTATTGGGGAACCCTGTGGTACAACAGGGCACACCGGATGGCGGCCC
>NW_016914769.1:8755-21497 GCF_001483705.2 Eufriesea mexicana
GGCGATATCCACACCGACCGCCAGCACCACTCTGCCACGGTCGACGGCAGCCTCCGGCAGGGTACGAACGTGCTTGATCGCGTCGATCGTCGACCGACCATGTCGGAATCCGAACTGGCTGACGCTGAAATCGAGACCCACGTTCGTTAAATGCTCTCGGAGGCGGACAGCTAGAACGCGCTCGAAAAGCTTGCCCGCCTCGTCGAGCAGACATATCGGCCGTTATGCCTTCGGAGAGTTCGGCGGCTTCCCTGGCTTCGGGATCAGCACGACACTCGCTCCCTTCCAACATGTCGGGAAGCGACCGGTCCTGCGGCAACTGTCGAACAGCCGTCGCACACGGTCACCCACGCTTCCAGAGCCAGTGCAAAGGTTCGGCCTGGGATGCCGTCCGGTCCGGGGGCGGTGCTCCTCGCCCCCATCCAAACGACCGCACGGCGCAACTCATCGCGCGAGAACCCCAGCTCGTCGGACCACCCGACCAGTTCCGACCGCACTGCAGCGGGATGCACCCGATCCGCAGCCACCACAGGGAAGAGGGTATCGATCACCCGCAGCAGGAGCTCGGGGTCCATACGCTCGGTCACGGGGGGCGCCCAAGCCCTTAACTTCCCCAATACTAATTTATAGGGGCGTCCCCACGGATCGCTTTCGAGCGTCGAGAGGTGTTCGTCCCACTGCCGAGATTTGGCTCTGCGAATCTCCCTCCGGAGATCGCCCACCGCGGACCGGTACCGGCGATAGAGGCGCGCGATTCCCTCGGCGGACACCGCGCGTCGTCGACGACGCGCCCGTGTGTACTGGCGCCGGGCGAGCACGCAGAGCTCCCGGAGCTGCGCGATTTCAGCCGACTACCAGTGCACTGCACCCCGCGAAGGTGGCTCCCTCACTCGCGGCATGGCGACGTCGCGCGCGCGCGCCATCGCCGTCCTTAGCCGCTCCGCCCCTAAGCCCGCTTCGTCGTTTTCGCGCCCGACAGCCCCATCCGCCCAGGCGACGACCTGGACGGCCACGGCGAAGAGGTCACGGTCGAGGCGCCCGAGCGCCCATCGCGGCGCGGTGGTGTGCTTCCCGCTGGGTGGTTCCAGACCGGTGCGAGGAGTGACCGCAAGCATCATGGTGATGTGGAGGTGGTCGCTGATCGTTTCCACCGCCGCCGCCACCCTCCATCCGGTGACCTGCCGCACAGCTGCCGGCGATGCGAACGACAAGTCCACGATGGACGTGCCATTCCACCGAACGCATGTGCTTACGGAACTCCGATTGAGCAACCGGAGATAAAACCCTGTGGCCCAATCTTGCAGGGCCTCTCCCCGAGCGTCTGTTCGCGGGTAACCCCACGCCACGGAGTGGGCGTTGAAGTGCCCCAGGACCAGACCCGGATGAGCCATGTGTCCACAAAGGAATCCTCCAAGCTCGTCCAGGAACCTCTCGCACGACGAAAGGCCGCGGCTGGTGGAGACGTAGCACCCCACCACGACTACGTCGCTCCAGGAGACCGCCACGTATCCCTCACCGCTCTGAAGCAGCGCTGGTGCGGGTGTCCGCCGTAGTCCCCTGGCGATGATCGCCACGGAGCCGTCCCGATCCCCGAACCACCCGTCCTGGTAGAGGATAGGGTACGGCTCTGCGGTAACAGCCAGCCCGACAACAAGCTCAACGTGCGTCTGCAGGCGCAGGCCCTGCGACACCCGCGAGTGGTCCAGGTTGGCCTGGAGCACCATGGACGACGTGAATGTTAGGCCGTGTCCATGGCCTCCTCCTGGCTCCCCTTCCTTTGGGCCGGCTGCGGGCACGGTGCTCCGCCTGTCGGCGGGCCCTTCTCGGTAGCGTTCGCGGAGACGGAATTCCCGGACGCAGCATTCGAATTGGCGCTCGCAGGCGCCGAGGCGGACACGGCGCCTGTAGGCACCTGGCGAGCCGCGCAGTTTGCCTTTGGCGGGCAGCACTCCTTGCTGCCCAGCCGGTGGTTTGAGTGGCGGCCGAGCCCGTCGCAAACCGGACACATGGATGCAGGCGCACTACACTCACCGGCATGGTGGCTCGCCGCGCCACACCTGAAACAGATGTCGCTGCGGTCCACCGCGCTAGAGCACCCGTTCCTTGTGTGACCGAACGCAAGGCAACGGAAGCACTGGAGGCGCCGTGCCTCCATGGCTACGACACGGGCCGAAATCCTGCCGACGCGGGTCCGCCCGCAATCGATGGCCCTTCTCGCTGTCGCGAGGGGACACTGAGCCCATTCAGAGCCCAGCCCCGAAGCGGAAGACCGGATCACTCCGGTTCTTGTTTCCGCCTCGGTGCAATCACCGACCCTATCCAGGGCAGCGGCCACCTCGCGGGGGGTGACCAAGTCGTCGAGACCTGTCACCCTCAGCTCCGCTTTTTTGGTGGGAACCGTAACCCGCACGCCGGATCCCTCCAAGACTTCGCTCATTCGCCCGGCGAGAACGGCGGCTCGCTGTGCGCCCTCGGGTCCGCCGGCCTCCAGCAGCAGACCGCCGGAAGCGGCCCGACGGGGCGCAAGTCCTCGATCCCGAAGTCGGCGAGATTTATCTTTCCCCTTGCAACGGAGATGGCCTCCGCGCAAGAGAGACTCGACCCCACGGGTACACAAACCGCGACAGCGGCCCGCGACGGCGCCGCTTAAGAATGGGGCCCGGCTCACCGCCGCTTTTCTTCTTATCGTGACCGTGCATCGTTCCGGTCTTCGCGGCGGTCGCGGGAGGCACGCGGGCGGAGCTCATCCCCGCGGAGCGGCGCCCCGTCTTATCGACGGCTCCCTTCGGCGCACTCGTGGGCACTCTCGCGGGCAGTTGCGAGGCAGCGGCCGCCTGCCGCTGCTCTCGCTTCTCGCGCCTACCGATGACGAGAGATCAGCTGGCGTATGCGTCCTTCCCGGCTACGTCCGGGGCCGCGACCGGGTCCTTCGCCTTGGCGTCAGCGGGCCCGCCACGGGTAGCGTCCGCGACAGAGGCCGCCGAGGCCACCAGTACAGGCCGCGCGCGCATGCCGGCGTTGGAGCTCGCTTGCTCCGGCGCGCGGGCAGGCGCATCCCGCCCGGCCGCCATGGAGAGCGTACGCTGCTACGGCGCCCGCGGACGCACGCACGTTTCTAGCAGTCGTGGGGTAGACGATTAACCGCCTCCGCTCCTGAGCCAGCTCCGCGCGCAAGGAGACGATCACCGCCTGCTGGGAGGCATCGTTCTCCCGCAAGTCGGCTATCACCGCCAGCTGGGAGACATTCCTCTCCCTCAGACCGGCGATCTCCGCCATTAGCACGCGGATCGTCTCCGCCATCGTCTCCTGGGCACGACCGGCTGTTACTTGGAGACTCATCGCCCAGCCGACCGAATCCACCACCCTGGCCCACATACGGAAGGCGCGAACGAATGGGCCTTGCATGTTTTTACTCTTGTCTGCCATCGTTTCTATCATCGCGCAATTCTCGGATATGTCGGCAGACAGTTCCACCGCAGACAGCAGACGGTGCACTCTGGCGAGCTCCTCCCGTGTGGGGAGGGTCGCCTTCGCCCGGCTTATGCTCGTGGGTTTCGGGGCGAGGTCAATACAATCCAAACCTTCGAATGGGTCATATTCATCCAACATCGACCTTCGCGGCCGCTTCGCCGTCTTCGCGGAGGATACCCACGAAGACGACGTTTCGCGACCGCCTGTGACGCTGACGGCACCTGCGAAGGCGGGGCACTCTCCCTCGCGGTCCGCCGTCAGCGCCTTGCGCAATGCGGTGCTACGAGTCACGCGTCTCGTAGCACCTGCAGTAGGGCTAATTGCCCTGTCCTTCACTCCTGGGTAAATTGTCCGGCTTTCCCGGGATGGTTTCCACGGTACGGGTTGCAAGCCCCTGCTCTGCCGCTTGCATTGTGGTGTGTCCCTCGGCGCAGGTATCCATCGCTGGGCAGATCCGCGGCTCCGCGGCAGACAATGGGCGCCGTCCCTCGCCTACCTGCGACGTAGCGGTGTCCACAACTTCGTTGATGCCACGAATAAAGCAAGGAAAAAAAACTTGCAAACAAATTCAATTTTATCGGCACCACGATACACTCCGCGGCGCGAGTTCCCGGCCACGTGCACCCACGCACCACACGCAGAGAATGGCACTATTCCACGCGCCAGAAAACTCACCTTTCTGCCGAAAATCCCTTCCAATAGTAGGAGCGTCGTGAACGCGTCCGTCTCGTTCGAAATGCCTAACGTAACTTAACATACCGTGCGGCGACCGCTATTGCTGGCATCCCTGGAGACGAGACGAATATAGTAGAGGAATGTAGTGCCCTGCAAACCACCGAATAGTACTGTATAGAAGTAAAATCAAAGCTGTCCTAGCCTAACGTAACAAAGCATATCATAAACAAGCCTAACCAATATTACGTGCCTATACCAATATTACTGTTCGGCCCAGAGCAAAGCAGAACATAATAGAGCACAGTAGAGCGCACAAATACACAGTATAGCAGTGTACAGTGCAGAAGTTCAAGCCATTGTTTCCTAACCTGACAGAGAGTAATATAACCAAACTTAACAGAGCACAATACAGCTTGCAGCGGCCACTATGGCTGTGCATCACAGATACGAGCAGAGTATTTTAGATCACTGTAGAGTGCAGAATTGCACCTAATAAGAACTTATAGCACGAAAGTCAGAGCGACCCTAACCAAACGCAACGCATCCTAGCCAAACCGAACGTTTTCTTGCAAAATCTAACGTGCTGCGACCACTATTGCTGGCCTCCCGAGGTTCGAGCAGAGTTTAGTAGATCAACGTTGAGCGCAGAATTCCACCGAAGAACAGTGTATAGCGCAAAAGTCGAAGCATCACTATCCTATCCTAACCAAACGTAACATAAACGAACGCAACATATCTTAGACTAACGTGCCGAGAGTGCTACTGTTGGCCTCCGCATAGCCAAGCAGAATATACTAGAGCACAGTGGAGCGCATAAATCCGCCGAATAGCATTGTATAGCAATAATGTCAAAGCCATCCTAACCAAACATAACCTACCCTGTCCAAACCAAACGTGACCTAACACAACAGATCGTGCCACGCCCCCTGTTACTGTCTTCCACAGATACAAGCAGACGCTGGTATAGCAATTCAGTGCGCTGATATTGCCCGAACAGCAGTGTATACCATAAACGTCAAAGCTATCGTAACCATACCAAACCTAACCTAGCCAAGCCAGGCGTCAGCTAACTCAACGCAACGTGTCGAGGCCAGAATTACTGGCCTCCCCAGAGTCAGGCAGAACATATTATGGCACAGCAAAGCGCAGCGGACATACGTGTAGCATTGCACAGCACAGGAGTCAAAGCTACCATATCCTAACCTGACCAAACGTAACGCAACCAAACGTAACTTAATCCATCCTACCGTGCAAAGACCACTATTACTGCCCTCCCCGGAGGCAAGCAGGAAATATTAGAGCCATGTGGAGCGCAGAATTCCACAGAACAACAGTTTGTGCCACGAAAGTCAAAGCAATCCATACATAACACAAACTAACATAACGTAAGCGAAAGTAGGCTAACTCAAACTAACGTGTCGAGACCACTGTCACTGGCCTCGCCAGAGTCGAGCGGGGTATATTAGAGCAATGAAGGGCGTAGAAATCCACTGAAACGCGTCGTATAGTGCAAAAGACTAGGCTATCCCATCCTATACCAACCCATCGTAGCAACACCGAACATAGCATAATACAAACTATGGAGTCACTATCACCATTGCTGGCCTTGCCAGAGTCGTGCAGAGTATAGTATAGCACACTAGAGCTCGAAAGGCCTCCAGGTAGCAATATGTAGCGCAAAATTCGAAGATATACAAACCTACCCGGGAATAACCTAACCTAACGAAGCGTAGAATAGCTAAACGTAACGAGAAGAGACCTCTATTGCTGGACTCCCCGGCGCCAAGCAGAACGTATTAGAGCACAGTACAGCGCAGAAATCCATAGAATAGCAGTGTATAGCGCGAAAGTTAGAGATATCCTAATATAATTCAAACAAACCTAACATTATCAATCGTAACCTACCACAACCTAACGCGCCGCGGCCACTATTTCTGGAATTCCCGGAGCAAAGCAGGAAATATTTGATCACAGTATGACGCAGAAATCCACCGTAAAGCCGTGTAAAACACAAAAGTCAAAGCTATAGTTTCCAAACCTAACCAAACCTTACATTGCCGAACGTGATACAACTCAAGCAAACGTGCCACGACCATTATAGCTATCCACCGCAGAGATAAGCGGATGATAGTGCAGCAACGCAGAGCGCAGCTGTCGACCCAATAGCAGTACATGAGCACGAAAGTCAAAGCCACCCCAACTAAACTCAACCTGACATACCCTATTCAAACGTGACCTAACACAACCAAACCAGCCGCGACCCGTATTTCCGGCCTCCCCAGAGACAAGCAGATGATAGTAGAGCAGTGCAGCGCATAAATATCGACCGAGTGTCAGTCGTCGTCGTTAACGTAACGTGCCGAGAATTGTATTTCTTGGCTCCCCAGAGCCAAGCAGATCATTTTAGAGTACAGTACAGCGCAGAAATCCATAGTATAGCAGCGTGTAGCGCAAAAGTCAAAGCTATCCTATCCCAACCTATCCGAACGTAACATAAATCAGCCTAAATTGCCGAGACCAATACTGCTGACCTCCCCAGAGCAAAGCAGAATATACTAGGGCAGAGAAGGGCGCAGAAATACGCCGCACTGTAGCGCAAAGCACAAAAGACAATGATACCATATCATAACCTTACATAACCTAAACTAGCCAAACGAAGAGTAACACAACCTATCGTGACGAGACCACTACTGCTGGCCTCCCCATAGCCAAGCAGTATCTACTGAAGCACAGTACGACGCAGAAATCCGCCGCATAGCATTTTATAGCACAAATGTCGCGGCCATCATAACCAAACTTAGCCTTCCATACCCAAGCAAAACGTAACATAACACGAAAAAACGTGCCACGACCGCTATTTGTGGCCTCTCCAAGGACGAGCATGGTATAGTACAACAATGCAGATCGCATGAATCCACCGGTTGGCAGCGTATATCACATAAGTCAATGCTATACTCTCCTAACATATCCTAACGTACCTTAGCCGAACATGTCACGCCACGACCACTGTTGCTGGCCTACACAGGGACGGGCAGATTATTGTAGAGCACAGCAGAGAGCAGAAATCCGCATGATAGCAGTGCGAACCGCGAAAGATGAAAATGTCCAAACCTAACCCAGACTAGCATAGCCCAGCCAAACGTATTATAACTCAGCCTAACTTGCCGAGACCACTGTTGCTGGCCTCCACAGAGCCAGGCAGAACATATTAGAGCCCAGTATAGTGCAGAAATCCATAGAATAGCAGTGTATAGCACAAATGACAAAGCTATTCTGTCCCAACCAAACCAAAGGTAAAAGAACCAAACGTGAGACTACTATTGCTGGCCTCCCCAGAGACAAGCATATCATATTAGGGCACAGTAAAGCGCAGAAGTTCATGGAATAGCTCTTCTACCCTAACCAAGCGCAATATAACCAAACGAAGCCAAAATCACGCTAACGTGTCTGAACAATTATTTCTGGCTTCCCCAGAGTAGGGGAGAGTAGAGCAGAGCAACATAGAACGTAGAAATACGACGAACGGTGGCGTACAGCGCAAAAGTCGCAGCGACCCTATACTAACCTCACCAAACGTACTACGGCCAAACGCAATTTAACTTTACCTAACGTGACCACTATTGCAGTATTCCCCAAAGCCAAGTAGATCATGCCGGGGCGCAGCAGAGAGCTGAAAGCCTCCAAAGAGCAGAGAATAACACAACGTCATGTATATCCTAATCTCACCTGACCAAACGTAACCTAACCAAGCGCAGACTAGTTGAACCTAACCGGACGAGACCGTTATTTCTGGCCTCCACAGTGCCAAGCAGAATATACCAGAGCACAGTAGAGCGCGGAATTCCTCCGAACAGCAGTGTATAGCGCACAAGTCAGAGCTATCCTAAAGAAACAAATCAAAACCTAACACAACCACACGTAATATGACACAACTTGACGTGCCACGACGACTATTGCTGGCCTCGCGGGAGCCAAGCATAGTACAGCACAGCAATATAGAGCGCAGGAATCGAACCAATAGCAGCGTACAGCGCAAACTGCAAAGCTATCCTCACCAAACGTATCCAAACCTAACGTATCCAAACGGAACATGCCTCAACCTAACGCGCCGCGACCACAATTCCTGACGCCCACATAGACAAGCAAAGTGTGACAGAGGACAGTGGGTGGCTGAGGTCTACCGAATAGCAGTGTGTAGCACAAAAGCCGAAGCCACCCTGACCAAACGTAAACAAACACAACACATCGTTCCACGACCGCTACTGCTGTCCTCTCCAGAGTCGAGCAGAATATAGTAGAGCGATGGAGAGCGCAGGAATCCGCGTCATTGAAGCCTAAAGCACAAGAGTCAAGGCTATCCTAACATAACCTTTCCTATCCTAACCTAACCGAACGTGAGAAAACTCAAACTAACGTGCCTAGACCACATTTCCCGGCTTCGCCATCGTCAAGCAGAGCATATTAGAGGAGAGAAGCGCGTAGAAGTACGTAGACTGACAGTGTATATCATAAAAGTCAAAGACATCATTACCTATCCTAGCCTAAGCAAACCTAACCCAACGTAGCCTAACACAACATACCGTGCCGAGACTACTATTGCTGGCCTCCACAGAGCCAAGCAGAGAATATTAGAGCAATGCAGTGCACAGAAATCCACAGAGCAGCAGGGTATAGCATAAAAGTGAAAGCTATCATATCCTAAAGTAACCAATCGTAACATAACCAAATGTAACCTGGCTCAACCTAACGTGCCGAGACAACAATTGCTGGCCTCCCCAGAGCAAAGTAGAACAAACTAGAGCAGACTGGAGCGCGGAAATCCACCGAGTAGCTGTGTAAAACACAAAAGTCGGTGGTGCCCTGACCAAACTTATCCTAACCTAACATAACCACTCGTACCCTGACACAACCTGACGTGCAACCTCGACCATTGTGGGCCTCACGTGTGCCAAGCTGCTTGTAGCAGAGCAATGTAGAACGCAGCAATCGTGCAAACAGCAGCTTATAGCGCAAGAGCAAAGCCATCATAACCGAATCTAACCAAACCTAACTGCACTAAACGTAACATGTCTCAACCTTACGAGCCTAGACCACTACTGCTGACACGCCAGAGCCAAGCAGAAGAAGCTAGAGCACAGTAGATCGAAGAAATCCCCCGCATTGAAGTGTAAAGCACAAAAGTCGAAGCTACTCCGGACGAACTTGTCGTAACCCAACATAACCATACGTAACCTGGGAAAAAGTGACGTGCCACGACGACTCTTGCTGGCCTCGCGGGAGCCAAGCCTAGTACAGTACAGCAATATAGAGCGCAGGAATAGACCGAATAGCAGCGTACAACGCAAAAGGCAAAGATATCCTAACCAAACGTATCCAAACCTAACGTATCCTAACGGAACATACCTCAGCTTAAGGCGCCGCGAACAAAATTCCTGGCGCCTTCAGAGACAAGCAGAATGTGAAAGAGCAGAGTAGAGCGCAGAAGTACACTGAATAACAGCGTATAGAACAAAGGTCGAAGCTATCCTCTCCGAACCTAACCAATCGACACATACACAAACGTAACCAAACTCAACCTAACATGCAGCAACCACTATTGCTGGCCACCCCACAGTCGAGCAGAGTATAGTTGATCACAGTAGAGCGCAGAAATCCACCAAATATCCGTCTATGCCAGCAAAGTAAAAGCTATTCAAGCCTAACCCGAAAGAACGTAGCATATCTGAACATAATGAAACCCAACGTAACGTCCCGAGACAGCTGTTGCTGGACTGATTCGATCCAATCGGAACATGTTATTGAAAAGGATAGCGCCGAAATCCTCAGAAACTCATGGTACAGCAGAAAAGACAAAGTTGCCCAAACAGGACCAGAACAAACCTAACCCAACCAAACGTAACCTAACATATCCTGACGTGTCGCGACCACTGTTCCTGGCATCCCCAGAGTACAGCAGAGTACAGTACAGCAATTTAGAGCGTAGATATCCGCCGAATAGCAGTGTATGTCGCAATAGCCAATGATGACCAATCCTAACCTAACCAAACGTGACATAACCAAACGCAACCATGTCCGACCTAACGTGTCTAAATCACTATTGCTGGCCTCCCCGCCGCGAGGCATAGAATATTAAAGGCGAGTAGAGTGCAGAAGTCAAAAGAATGGCAATGTACAGCGGAAGAGTCAAGGCCATCCTAGCATAACCCAGAAAATCCTAACCTAACACAACCCGACGTGCCGCGAACACTATTGCTAGCATCCCAGAGCAAAGGAGAGCATATTATAGACCAGCAGGGCGCAGAAATCCATCGAGGAGCAGTGTATAGTACAGAAGTGATATCTATCCGCTACAAACGAAACCCAAGGCAATATAACGTGCCTAGACCATTCTTGCTGATTTCCGCATGACCAATCAGATTACATCACGGCACAGCAGAGCGCATAAATCAGCCGAATACCAGTGTATGGCAAAATAGCCAAAGTTATAATATCCTTTTTTCATTTTTCTTTCATGTGGAGGAAATCTTCCAAATATACCCGGCCCCCTTAGGGAAGGGGGCCGGGTTATGTGGGATTTTTACCAACTAAAATCTCCAAGATGTCCAGCCCTTCGCATTTTGGTTCGCCCTGGGTTTCTCGGCGTAGCAATAGCCAGGACGCCCCAGCGGCACAGCTGCAGCTCCCACCAGGCACGACGGGATATCGCACCTGAAGCATCGATATTCATCTGCGGGAGACGGGTCGATTACAGGCACAAACAGCACGCATACCTCCGCACCGCAACGCACGCACACCATGTGGACGCCGCGCGACCATCACGCGGCACCGTGCGCCCAAAACACGGTCTCTCGATCCGACGGGCCCCCACTCGCCAGCCCGTGGACGCCCTGACCTAGATTACAGCGGGCGAGAAAGACGGTCTCCCCGGACTTAGGTACATGGTCGCTCGCGAAGGCGGAGGTCTAACGCGTTAACACATCCGGCACTGCGCGCGGCGCGCACGGGCGCCTCGCTTGCAGCCTTCGCCGCCCCACGCGCGAGGAGCACGCGCTATGGCCGCGGGCTCTCTCCGCGGCCTCCTTCTGTATCATAACGGCCTGGCAGAAGGAGGCCACCGCACGCCACGCACCTAAGCTCAGAGTCATCAGCACCACGACGACGGAGAGTGAAAGTTCCCGACCCACCACGTGACAAAGTACCCGGCGCTCGCGTGCCCATGCCGGACATTCCTCCAGTGTGTGCTGCGCCGTGACCCGCCCATCCACGCAGTGATGACACCGCGTCTCACGTTCCCGCCCGATACTCCACAGGTACAACCCGAAGTACCCGCGCCCGGTTAGAACCTGTGTCAGGCGGAAACTGTGCTGGCTGATGCTGCGCCCCCATGCATCCAGCACGGGGAGCACAACCTCGACCGCCCGGTGCCACCGGATGCTCGGCCCCCTCAGCAGAACTCGCCAGGCGGTCTTCACGGACTGTGGGATCCTTCGCCTCAACGAAACGGCCCCTTCTTCAGGAGCACCGCCGCCGCCAGCTTGTAGGCGTCCGTAGATACAGGCCTTCTCACGCTTGCATTTCGAACGGCGGAACACCGGCCAGGACCACAGCCGCCTCGTAGGATATCATGCGGTAACCGCGCACGACCTTGATCGCCATCCTGCGAGTGACTCGCCGGAGAATCACCAGAGAGCGCGGAATAGCGACCAGGCCGTTCGCCCAGATCGGAGCCACGTAAAGCGATACCGAGCGAACGACTCCAGTGTAGAGGTAGCGCACCCTACCGTCTGGCCAATCAGCGTTGGGTAGCAGGCGACACAGCGCCCGCGCCATACATTCCTGGTGTGGTTCCAGCGCGAGAACATGCTCGTCGAAGCTCCAGTGGCTATCGAGGACGAGACCGAGATATTTCATCCGGTCCCGTACCTCGACCACGACGTTGTTCGCACGCATCAGGGACTTGGGCGGCTTCCCGCGGTGCCGATGGCAAAACCACATTGCCTCAGTCGTCTCCGGGGAGATTCTCAGCCCCAGCCGTTGGATGCTATCCGCAACGAGCATCGCCGCTTTCCGCGCGCAGCGTGGCCTCCTACCAGCTCGACCGGGCGGCATTCACCAGCGTGTCGTCCGTGTAACACGTCAGGCTCAGGCCGCGGAGGAAGGGAGTGCACAACACGGCGTCGTACGCGCGGTCCCAGAGGATCAGCCCGAGTACCGATCCCTGTGGAACCCCGCAGTTAGTCTCCCGCACCACTGTCGTGTATCGTCCGGGACACTCGATCGAGCTCTCCGCCAAATAGCCGCCGATCACCTCCACCTTGTAGTGGGTAACCCTATGGTACAGCAGGGCATACCGGATAGCGGCCCAGGGCAGGGTGTTGAATCTCGCTTCTCGCGCCTACCGATGACGAGAGATCAGCTGGCGTATGCGTCCTTCCCGGCTACGTCCGGGGCCGCGACCGGGTCCTTCGCCTTGGCGTCAGCGGGCCCGCCACGGGTAGCGTCCGCGACAGAGGACGCGTCGGCCGTCGACCGACCCTGCCGGAATCCGAAGTTTCTGTCGCTGGGATTGGGACCCACGTCCGTTAAATCTTCTCGG
>NW_016914770.1:0-763 GCF_001483705.2 Eufriesea mexicana
TAGGTTGAGTTAAACTAAGTTTGGACAGGATAGCTTTAACATATGTGCTGTATACTGCGGTTCTGTGGATTTCTGCGCTCTACTGCGCTGTAGCATGTTCTGCTTGGCTCTGCGAGGGGCAGCAATAGCGGTCTCGGAACGTTCGGAATAGTTAGGCTATTTTCGGTTGTATTCTGTTGGCTTGGGTTAGGTTTCTTAAGCTCTGACGTTTCTGCTATAAACTGCGATTCTACGGATTTATGCGTCCTACTCTCCACTAAACTGATCTGCTTGTCTCTGGCGAAGCCAGCAACAGAGTGGTCGCAGCACGTTAGGTTTATCTAGGTTACGTTTGTCGATGTTATAGTTGGCTATGTTTGGAGAGGATAGCTTTGACTTTAATGCTATAGTCTGCTATTAGGTGGATCTTTGCGCACAAAAGTGCTCTAATGTTTTCTGCTTGGTTCTGGGAAGGCTAGAAATGATGGTATCGGCAATCGCTATGCGGATCAAGCTAAGTTCGGTTAGGTTGGGTTAGTCTATGTTTGGTCAGTATGAGTTTAACTTTTGTGCAGGGCTCTAGTATGTTCTGCTTGGCCATGGGGAGGGCAGCCATAGTCGTCGCGGCGCATTAAATTGACTCAGGTTACGTTCGCTTGTATTCGGTTAGGAAAAGTTTGGCCTGGGCAGCTGTAAATTTTGTGCTGTACCCTGCTATTCGGTGGGACTCAGCACTCTACTATCCTCTATTATGTCCTGTTTGACTGTGTGTGGGGAGGGGGGG
>NW_016914771.1:0-397 GCF_001483705.2 Eufriesea mexicana
GTCCTGTAGAATCTGGTTGGAAAATACAATTTTATCGACATTTTCGACTAATATCGTGGTGAGCTAACTTTCTTGAACAAATAAGGAGGAAATATTCTATTGGTGAGCTATTGCCATTGCAACGCTATAGAGTCTGTATGGCAAATACAATTTTAATGTCATTGCCGACTAATACTCTTGTGAGCTAACCTTATTGCATAAATAAGGAGAAAAGATTCTGTTGGCGTGCTATAGGCATTGCAGTGCCACAGAATGTTGCGGGATAATTCAATTTTATTGACATTATCGACTAATATCGTGGTGAGTTAACTTCCTTGCGTAACTAAGGAGGGACGATTCTATTTGCGTGCTATAGGCATTGCATGCTATAGAATCCTCCTGGAAAATAAAATTTTAT
>NW_016914771.1:611-1002 GCF_001483705.2 Eufriesea mexicana
TCCATTGCAGTGCTATTGAGTCTGGCTGGAAAATCCAATTTTATTGACATTTTCGGCTAACATCGATGTGAGCTAACTTTCTTGCATAAATAAGGAGGAACGGCTCTATTGGCGTGCTATAGCCATTGCAATGTTATAGAATGTGGCTGGAAATACAATTTTGTTTACATTTTCGACTTATATCGTGGTGAGCTAACTTCCTTGCGTGAGTAAGGAGGAAAGATGCTTTTTGAGTGCTATAGAAATTGCAATGCTATAGAATGTGGCTGGAAAATACAATTTTGTTGACATTTTCGACTATTATCGTGGTGAGCGAACTTCCTTGCTCAAGTAATGAGGAAAGATGCTTTTTGAGTGCTATAGCCATCGCATTGAAATAGATTGTGGCTGG
>NW_016914772.1:0-5273 GCF_001483705.2 Eufriesea mexicana
TATTATATTTATATCAATTCTTGATACATATTCTTATAAACATTAAATTTACCTCATCTACAAATGCTTCTTCCAGTTCAAGCATGTCATATATAGTTTCTTCAGGAACATAACCAAAAGTAGAATGTTTATTCTGCAAATCTAATTGAGAACCAAGAGTAAAGAAAAATAGGGAACCACTGTTATTTTCTCCAGCATTAGCCATAGCAATTAAATTTCGTGGAGAAAAACGTAATCTTATATGAAATTCGCCCTAAAACACATATATCCATTAATTAGTTAGGAATAAAAAAGGAATTGATTTTATTTGGAAATATAGTCTGACTTTAAATGGTTCTCCATATATTTTAGCACCTTCCCTGTACCTGTGGGATCAGTACCTTGTGTTAGGAATCCTTTGATAATTGTACGAAATACAGTGTCATCCTAATAACCTTCCATACATAATGGTATGAAATTTGTACACACGTTTGGAGTTTCTTTTGCCCATACTTGTAACTCAATAACATCAACAGTTGTTTTCGTTATAACCTAGTTATAAGAAATATATTAGCCTTATTAATGTAAAATAGTTATAAAATGAAATTTATGAAAATTTATTATTCGTTATTGTAATTGAAATTAGAAATTATTTAATATATTAATATAGAAATTTAGAAAGTAAATATGGTATATCTGTTAAATTTTTAGAAACAGTTATACAATCCATGGAAGTATTATTAAAGGATACTTATTACTTTACCCTTAGCGGTTGGCTCTTGCATATAAATAGTACTCATGTTTGTAAGTGACCTATAATAAAAAAAATCCTTGGTTAAAAATATTTCATATTAAATGTTTAGTCCTTTACAAAGGAGCAAACCAAATATCTCAAATAATCATCAGCAGGTAAGACGTACCTTCATTCTTTTAATGTTGACTTTATTGGCCCAATGAAGTCCATGATGTGCCACAGTCCAAGTATACTTGCTGCTTTTATAGGTTCCAAGTTCCTATAGCTATTTCTACACATTTGTGCCTTAATGCAACAATTACACTCTATATTCAATTTATCTTGAACTTTTATAACTATTACCAAGTGTCCATTCTCTATTTCTTCAATGATCCTTACTTATATTTGCACGTCCATGCCACACATCCTTCTCTATGATACATATGCTGCCCCTTTCCTGTTTCTTGATTTGACATAATATACATTTCTTCTTCTCACTGATTTTATTCAAATCTCTCCCTTTTTTTTATATACCTCAGCTCCATCATTCTGAAATTTAACACATTGGTGATGATCATTGACTTTGACCACTGATATTAATATTTACTTATATTAGAAATACAATATACCTTTCAATTTCACTGTATTCTCTATACCTAGTTGTTATAAGAGGCCATCACCTAAATTAATTTGATTCTTTTATCTGCCTAAGCCATCTCCATTTTCTGAATCTTTATTTGACCATCAAAGATTTCTATCTTGTGTGTCATATTGTTAGCCGACCTAGAATCCAATAGACGTATCATAACTTACATATTTGTAGTGCTGCTTCAATTTTTTCTCGCTATAGTATATAATTCTTCTACATCTCATGGCTCTACGCTGGTGATATTCCACGAGTCCAATATTTTTCTACCATTGCACGTGCCTGTTTATTTCAATAGAATATTTCCTTTTCACAACCAAGCTCTGCGATCACTAATAAAAGGTCGAAAAACAATGGCTCATAACTTAGACTATTTAATTACAACTGAAGCTTATATTAAGACAAAGACTTACTTTCCTTTACGTGATGTAGGTACACCTGCATGGACACAACAATGCTTCCGACGTTTGTTTACAATTTTCTCTCATTTTCTATGCACTCTCCTATTCACTTGGAGAAAAATTAACAAATCACTCAATTTCTGTGATTCAGTTTATGAAATTTTATAATTGCGTTGTAAAGGCGTACCTTCGCACATTTTTCGTCCATCAGATAAAGGAATGAATGCTGATTGCCTAATTAAAACTGCTGTTTGGGTTGAATTTATTAAGGAATGTAGAAAACTTTATGATTTGATTTATTAAAGTATATTAAAATATATTAGAAGGGGACATAATCAGAGTTAATAAGCTGACATTACAGCCATTTATGTTCTCGTTGCGGAACTGGAACTTCGAGTCTAAAATCATAGATGGCTCCGATGTCAGTTTACTAACTCTGTTTATGTGCTCCGAATATATTTTAATAAATCGAATCGACAGTAAAAAATTCACTAATTACTCAATGTCTGCAATTAATTTATGGACTTTTATAATTGCATCGTAAAACCAGGTCCTTCAAGAATTTTCATATATATTATTCGATTGAAATTTATCCCTAATTAATTAATAATTAATGATTACTCTACGCAATGTTTGAATTGTTGTCGAAGATTGTCGAAGACGCCATTGGTTTTTCATTAATTACTATCCTCAACGCAATTAATTTATGAAACTTTATGCACTCGTTAGAAAGACAATGTTCTTGCGAATCTTCTCATATAACTTTTGATCACATTTTGCTTCTAGTTTCGTTTAGTAATAAATATTTTCACGGAAGGTCGTGATGGTCGCCGTTACGAAATCATAGACGCCATAAAGCAAAAATTAATAAGTATCAATTTAGAGCTAAATTCTTTACGAAAATTATATAGGAATGTAGCCTGAAGTTCCAGCTTTGCAACGAAATTATAAAGGTTCACAAATTGTTTACGGAAATTGAGTAATTAATAATTTTTCACTGCCGGAGCCATTCTATCCTTTTCTATCCCCTCTCTGTCCTTGTCTGCCACGTGACCAGCACTTCGTCGACCTCCTTGCCTATTCTATATTCCTATTACTTTTGGAGCATTTGGAGCCAAATAATAGATGGCTCTGATCGCAGGCGGTAACATTTTTATTTAAACTAGATACCTCTTCTGGTTAGGCGCTAATAATACACCTTAATAAATCAATTCGGCAGCAGAAAATTAATAAATTTCCAATTTTTTGTAATTAATTCGTGAACATTTATAGCTGCGCAGCAAAGTTGGAATTATAGGCAATATTCTTATACAATGTTTAATTTAATAATTAGTTACTAGTAAATAAGATTGCTATAAAAGTTGTATTTCTTGTATAACATTCTTATTAAGTAATAAATATATGCTGACCTAAGAGAGGGTAAAAAATAAATTTTTTTAATAAGAAATTTTATTTACAATGTTTTCATAGGCGAAAAATAAATACAAAATAAAATATAGATTGAAAAGAAAATAGTAACTTATCTACCGAAATCGAACTTCAGTCCTTGAGCATAGTAATTCTCGACTATCATCATTAGGCTACAGTCCGGATTGGAAGGTTTTGAAAATAAAGTGGTAATTAAGGCAGCAATAAAACTTTAATCGTAAATATCTCAAAAGCTATTGAGTAGTTGTCGCTATAATAATATATTTTCTTAAACTGCATGACGATATCTACAATCCTGCAAAGTTTCAACTAAATCGGTGACCCGAAGGACTTGCACTCTCCTTGTCAGATTAGGTAAAAAGAACATAGATTGCGCCTGGAGGTCGCCTAAAACTCCACGTGACGTGCGGACCAATACATAAACCAACAAAACGACATAAATAACTAACACGCATTTGCCTCGTTTCTGTTTGTTCACTTAAGAATCCCATAGAGTTTTCTACATTCTTTAATATATTCAGCCAAAAACAATGGTTTTAATTAGACAATCAGCATTCATTTCTTTATCTGACAGACGACAAATATCCAAAGGTACGCCTTTACAACGCAAGTATAAAAGTTCACAAATTAATCACGCAAATTATGCGATTCGTTCATTTTTCTCCAAGTGTACAGGAGAGTGCGTAGGAAATGACAAAAAATTACAAACGCCAGAAGCAGTGTTGTGTCCACACAAGTATGCCTGCATCACGCAAAACAAAGTGTCTTCGTATTAACATAACCTTCCGTTCTAATTAAATAGCGTAAGTTGTGAGCCATTGTTTTTCTACCTTTTATTACCGATAACAAACCTTCGTGCTGAAAGGATAATATTCTGTTCAAATAAACAAGCACGTGCAACAGTGGAAAAATATTGCATTCATATTTTACAAAAATTATATTTTACAGCGACAAAAAATTGGACCAGCCATATAAATATGTTATGATATATCTGTTAGATTCTAGGTCAACTTACCATATAACATACAAGCTGGAAATCTTGATAATCAAATAATTATTCGCAAAATGGAGATGGCTTAGGCAGATAAAAAGGCATTAAATTAATTTAGGTGATAGCCTGTTATAACAACTAAGTATAGAGAATAAAGTGAGATTAAAAGGTATGTTGTATTCCTCATCTAGATATTAATATCAGTAGTCAAAATCAATGATCGTCGCTAATGTGTCAAGTTTCAGAATCATGGGGCTGAGGTGCATAAAGAAAAGAGAAAAGTACAAATAAAAGCAGTCAGAAGAGAAACTGCATATCATGTGGAATCAAGAAGCAGGAAAGTGGCAGCATATATATCAACAGATAAAAATGTGTGGCAAGGACATGCTAATATCAGCATTATTCAACGCTTGTTAATAGTTATAAAAGTTGAAGATAAATTGAATATAGAGTGTAAATGTTCTATTAAGGCACAAGTGTGTAAAAATATCTGTAGAAATTTGGAAACTATAAAAGGAGCAGGAATAATGAGGCTGTGGCGCATGGAATTGTTTGGGCCAATAAAGCTAATGTTAGAAGGAGGTAAAAGGTACGTCTTACCTGCTGATGATTATTTAAGAAAACAACTATTTTGTTCACTGATTTGTAAATGTCTAAAGATTTAATATGAAATATTATTGATGAAGGACTTTTTTTATTATAGGAGACTTACAAACATGAGTAATATTTATATGCAAAAGCCAGCCACTAAAGGTAAAGTAACAAGTATCATTTAATAATACTTCCATGGATTGTATATCTGTTTTTAACAATTTAACCTATATACAATATTTACTTTTTAAATTTCTATATTAGTATATTAAATAATTTCTAACTTGAATTACAATAGTAAATAATAAATTTTAATAAATTTGATTTTAAAGGTATTTTACATTAATCAAACTAATGTATTTCTTAGAACTAGGTTGTAATGAAAACAACTGTTGGTGATGTTGTGTTAGAGTTATGGGCAAAAGAAACTCCAAAGGCATATAGAAATTTCATACAGTTATCTATGGAAGGTTATTAGGGTGACACTATCTTTCATAGAATTAT
>NW_016914773.1:0-4216 GCF_001483705.2 Eufriesea mexicana
AAGTGCTCTAATATTTTCAGCTTGGCTCTGGGAAGACAAGCAATAGTACTCTCGGCAACGTTACGTCGTGTCTGGTTCCGTACGTTTGGGTTGGATTAGGCAAAGTTTGGTCGGGGTAGCTTAAACTTTCGCGCGGTGCACTGCTGTTCGGAGGACTTCTGCGCTCTGCTGCGCTCTAGTATGTCCTGCTTGGTACTGGGGAGGGCAGAAAAAGCGATCTCGGCACGTTGGGTCGAGGTAGGCCATGTTTGGTTGTGCTCTGTTGTTTCGGGTTAGGCTTACGTAGCTTTGAATTTTCTGATATGCTCTGCGATTCTATGGAATTCTGGATTCAGCTTTCCGTTAATATTTCCTACTTGGCCTTGGGGAGGGCAGCAATTGCGGCCTCGGCATGTTAGGTTGTGCTATGATACGTTTTGATATGTTCTCTTCGCTTGGGATGCAATTGGGTAGCTTTGGCTGCTGTGATATACACTGCGATCCTACGGATTTCTGCATTCTACTGCCTAATAGTGTGCTATGCTTGGCTCTGTAGTGGCCAGCAATGGTGGCCACGTCCCGTTGTGTTTAGTCAGGCCACGTTTCGTTACGTTATGTTTGCTTGTGTTATGTTTGCATAGATTTGGTTTTCGTGATACATACCGTTATTCGGTGGACCTGCGCGCGCTGCCGGGCTCCACTGTACTCTGCTCGACCATGGAATCCCAGCTATAGTTGTCGCAGCGCATCAGGTTCCGTCAGTTTACGTTTGACAGATTTGCGTTAGGGTTGGTTAGGTGAAGGTATTTCAGACTTCTGTACTGTACTCTTCAATTAGGTGGATTCCTGCGGTCTACTGTGCTTTACTATGTTCTCCTTGTCCCTGGGGAGGGCAGCAATTGCGGTCTCGGCACATTGGACTGAGTTAGGTTACGTTAGGTTAAATTACGTTTGGTCAGGAAAGGATGATATAGCTCCGACTTTTACGCTGTACCCTGCTATTCGAGGTGTCCCTGCTCCCTACATTGCTCTACAATAATCTGCTCGCCGATGGGGAGGCCAGGAATAGTGGTATCGTCTCGTTGGCCTGAATTAGGCTACGTTTGGTTAGATTATGTAAGTCTGTAATGTTTGGATAGCTTCGACTTACTTGGTGTACAATGATTCCCGGTGGGTTTACGCCCTCTACTGTGTTCTGTTATGAGCTGTTAGGCTGTGTGCAGGTCAGCAATAACGGTCTCGGCACGTTAGGTTGTGATAGAATACTCAAGTTCACGTGTCGTTTGGCCAGGTTAGGATAGGGTAACTCAGACTTTTGTGCTGTACATCGACTCTCGGCGGATCACTGCGCTCCACATTGCTCTAATATGCTCTGCTTGCCTCAGGGTAAGCCCATAATAGTAGTCTCGGCAACTTATGTTTAGTTAATCTACGTTCGGTTAGGTTAGGCTATGACATGTTAGGTTAGGATATCTTCCACCACTCTGCTACACGCAGAAATGTTAGGTTATGTTATGTTATGTTTGCTTATATTACGTTTGGGTAGGTTGGGATAGGATAAAGTCCACTTATGTGTTCTGCACTGCTATTCGGTGGATTCCTGCGCTCTACATTGCCACGATACGTTCTGCTCGACTCTCGGGATGTGAGGAATAGTGGCCATGGCACGTTATGTTTGATCAGGTTCCATCTGGTTATGTTGGGTTAGGCCATGTTTGGTTATGATTGCTTCAGCTTTTGTGTTGTACAATGCTATTCGGTGGAATTCTGTGCTCTACTATGCTCTAGTGTGTCATGCTTGGCTCTTGGGAGGGCAGCAGTTGTGGTCTCGGCACGTTAGGTTTTGTTAGATTGTGTTTGGCTATGTTACGTTCGTTTGGGTTAGGTTTGGGTAGCTTAAACTTTTCCGCTATATACTGCGATTCTATGGACTTCTGCCTTATACTCTCCACTAACGTATTCCGCTTGACTCCGGGGCGGCCAGCAATGGTGGTGGAGGGACATTAGGTTGAGCAAGGCTGCCCTAGGTTTAGTTAATGTTGGTTAGGTTAGGTGATGATAGCTTCCAATTTTGTGCCTCAGTCTGCTATTAGGTAGTTTTCTGCTCCCTACAGTGCTTCGTTATTTTCAGCTTGCCTCTGGGAAGGCAAGCAATAGTGGACCCGGCACTTTATGTTTAGTCAGCTTACGTTCCGCTATGCTAGGTTAGGACATGTTTCGTCATGAGGGCTTTAGGTTTCGTGATGTACACTGCTATTGCGTGGATCCCTGCGCTCTACTGTGCTCTAGTGTACCCTGCTCGGCTCGGGGGTTTGTAGCAATAGCGGTGTCGGCACGTTAAGCTGATTTATGCAATGTTCGGTTTTGTTCTGTTGGTTTGGGTTAGGTTCGGGTAGTTTTGACTCTACCGATATACACTTCGATTATATGGATTTCTGCGTCCTACTCTCCATTAACGTGTTCCGCTTTACTCTGGGTAGTCCAGCTGTAGTGGTCACGGCACGTTGGGGTGCGTTACGTTGCGTTTGGTTATGATACATCTGGTTGGGTTAGGACTGGATATCTATGGCCTACGTGCCACACTGTGCTATAAGGAAGATTCCTTCTGCCTACAGTGCTCTAATAATTTCAGTTGGGCTCTGCCAAGGCCTGCAAAAGCGGTCTCGGCTTGTTACGGTGAGTCAGGTTACGTTCGGCTAGGTATGGTCAGGCTGAGTTTGGTCAGGGTGGCATTAACTTTTGTGCTGTGCACTGCTACTCGGTGGATCTCTCCGCTCTTCTGTGCTCTAGAGTGTCGTGCTTGGATCCGGGGTGGACATCAATTGCGGTCTCGGCACGTTAGATGGAGTCAGCCTATGATTGGTTATTTTCCGTTTGTTTTTGTTAGGTATGGGTAGCATTGTCTTTTCGGACATACGCTGCGATTGTATGGATTTCTGCGGTGTGCTTTCCACTAACGTGTTCCTCTTCACTCAGTGGAGGCCCGCAATAATATTCGCCGCACGTTAGGTAAGGTTCGATTGCGATTAGTCATGTTGCGGTCGTTTATGTTAGGAGAGGATGACTTTGACTTTAGTGCTATTGTCTGCTATTAGGTGGACCTTTGCTCCCAACAGTGCTGTAATATTTTCCGCTTACCTGCGGAACGCCTGAAATCGTGGTCTCGGCACGTCGTGTTGTGTCATGTTACGTACGGTCAGGTTGAGTATGGCTACGTTTGGTCAGGATAGGTTCAAATCTTGTGCTGCACACTGTAGTTCGCTGGATTTCTGCGTTCTACTGTGCTCTAGTATGTCCATCTTGGCTCTGGGGAGGGCACCAATAGCCGTCTCTGCACGTTAGGTTGAGTTATGTTACGTTTGTTTATGTTGCGGTTGGCTAGGTTAGGAGGGTATAGCTTCGACTTTAGGCACGTTAGGTTGAATGGGGTCACTTTTGGTTAGGTTACCATTGGTCAGGTGGGGAGAGGATTGCTTTGACCTTAGTGCTGTAGTCTGCTATTATGTGGATATCTGCGGCCTACAGTGCTCCAATATTTGCAGCATGGCTCTTGCAATGCCTGCAAGGGTGGTCTCGGCACGTCATGATGCGTCCAGTTACGTTCGGTTAAGCTGTGTAAGGCAACGTTTTGTTAGGATAGCGTTAACTTTTGCGCTGTACGCAGCTGTTCGGAAGATTTCTGTGCTCTACTGTGATCTAGTCTGTCCTGCTTGGCACTGGGAAGGCCAGCAAAAGTGGTCTCGGCCCGTTATGTTCTGTCACGTTACGTTCCGATAGGTCGGGCTAGGGTAAATTTGGTAGGATAGCTTTTACTTTTGTGCTGCACACTGCTAGTCGGTGGGTTTCAACGCTGTACTGTGTTCTAGTCTGTCCAGCTTGACTCCTTGGATGCCAGCAACATAGGTCGCGGCACATGATATTGTGTTATGTTACGTTTGGTTAGGATCGGTTTGGCTAAATTTGGTTAGGATATCCTGAACTTTTGTGCTGCACACTGCTATTCAGTGGATTTCTGCGCTCTACTGATCTCTAATATGCCCAGATTGGCTCTGTGGATGCCAGCAATGGAGGTCGCGTCTCATTAAATTGAGTTAGGTTACGTTTAGTTGGGATGGGTTTGACTAAGTTTGGTTAGGATAGCTTCAGCTTTTAAGCTGTATACCGCTTTTCGGCAGATTTCTGTCCTTTACTGTGCTCTAGTACGTCCTGCTAGACTCTGGGGGGGGGGGGGGGGGGG
>NW_016914773.1:4227-9642 GCF_001483705.2 Eufriesea mexicana
CGGTTTCGGCACGTTGGGTCTTGTTAGGCTATGTTTGGCCATGTTCTGTTAGTTTGGAATAGGTTTGGGCTGCTTTGACCCTTCTGATATCCACGGCGATTCTATGGATTCCTGTGCTCTACTCTCCACGAACGTGTTCTTCATGGCTCTGCGGAGTCCAGCAACAGTGGTCGCAGAACGCTATCATGAGTTATATTAGGTTCGGTTATGTTACGTTTGGTTAGGTTAGAAGAGCAAAGCTTTGACTTTCGCGTTATAGTCTGTCATTGGGTTGATTTCTGCGCCCTACTGTGATTCAATATATTCAGCTTGGCTCTGGGAAGGCCAGTAATTGCGGTCTCGGCTCGTTAGGTTGGGTTATGCTACGTTTCGTTATGTTATGTTTGGTTATGGTAGGGTAGGTTGGCTTTGACTTCTGTGCTCTACTCTGCTACTCGGTGCATTTCTGCGCCCTGCTGCGCTCTAATATGATATGCTCGGCTCTATGGTGGAGAGCAATAGTGATCTCTGTAAGTTAGGTTGTGATAGGCAACGTTTGGTTAGGATGCGTTAGTTTGTGTTGGGCCTTGATAGCTTCGACTTTCACTGTATACACTGTTATTCGGTGGGTTTCAGCGCCCTACTCTGCCCTAGTTTATACTGCTTGGCTATGCGGGGCTCAGCAATAGTGGTCGCTTCACGTTTGTGTGTGTTAGGTAACGATTGTGTGTGTTACGATTGGTTAGGTTAGGGGAGGATAGTCTTGAATTTTGTGCTATACACTGCCATCCTGCTGATTCCTGCAGTCTACCGGGCTCTAATGTGTTCCGTTTGCCTCTGGGGTCGCCAGCAGTATTGGTCGCGGCCCGTTAGGTTGAGCTATGTTACGCTTCATTTGGTCACGTTAGGTCACGCTTGGCCATTATATCCTTGACTTTCGTACTGTACACTGCAACTCGGTGGATTTCTGTGTTCTGCTGTGTTGCAGTATATCCCGCTTGGCTCCGGGATGGCAGCTATTGTGGCCGCTGCGCGATGTACTGGGATCGGTTAAGTTTCGTTGTGGTAGGTTAGGATAGGTTAGGTATGGATGGCTATGACATCAGTGGTGTACACTCCGACTCGGTAGATTTCTGCGCTCTACAGTGTGCTACTATTATCTGCTTGGCTCTGGGAGGCCAGAAATAGTGTTCGCCGCACGTTCGGTTGAGTTAAGTTGCGTTTCGTCTGGGTCAGTTAGGTTGCGTTAGGCAGCTATGGCCTTGGATTTTCCGTTATACACTGCTTTTCTGTGAATATCTGAGCTCCAATTTGCCCTGCTTTCATCAGCTTGCTACGTTAGCTTGTGATAGGTCTGGATGGAAATGACTTTCGTGCTATACACTGCGTGCCTATGTGCTCCTGCGCCCTAATGCCCTCTGGTTAGTTCTACTAGACTCTGTGGTATCCAGCAATAGTGTTCGGTGTACGTTAGGCTGAGTTATGTTACGTCTGGTTATGTTAAGGTTGGATATATTAGGATAGGGCAGGCTTGACTTTTGTGCTATACACAGCTACTTGCGAATTTCCGCGCTCCACTGTGTTCCAACATTTTCTGCTTGGCTCTGGGGAGGACAGCGACAGTGGTCTCGGCTCGCTAGGTTGAGATAGGTTACGTATCGTCATGTTAGATTAGGTCATGTTAGGATAGGGCACCTTCGACACATGTGATATTCACTGCAATGGGGGGGGGGGGGGGATTTCTGCGTACTACTGTGCTCTAGTACATTATGCTTGTCTTTAGGGAGGCCAGCAACAGCGGTCTCGTCTTGTTAGGATGGGTTAGGTTGCGTTCTGTTTTGTTACGTTTGGCACGGTTAGAATATGCTACTTTGTGTTTTGTGCTATACACCGCTGTTTGGTGGACTTCTGCGCTGCAATGTGCTCTAATATGCTCTGCTTGGCACTGGGTAGACCAGAAATAATGGTCTCAGCACGTTAGGTTGGGAAAGGTTAAGTTTCGTTAGGTTAAGGTGGGAAGGCTCGGTTAGGATTTCTTTGACTTTTGTGCTATAAACTGCTATTCGGTGGATTTCTGCTCCCTACATTGCTCTATTCTACTCTGCCGGCACTGGGGAGGCAGAAAATGGTGGCCGCGGCACGTTAGATTGAGTTAGGTTACGTATGATTTGGTTAGGTTAGGTATGGATATTTTAGGATACCATCGAATTCTGCGATACTCACTGCAGTGCGGAGGGTTTCGGCGCACTACTGTGCTCTAGTACATTCTGCTTGTCTTTGTGGAGGCTAGCAATAGTGGTCTCTTCATATTAGGTTGAGTTAGGATACGTTTGGTTATGTTACGTTTGTCTTGGTTAGGATATGATATATTGTCTTATGCGCTATACACCTCTATTCCGTGGACTTCTGCCCTCTCATGTGCTGTAATATGCTCTGCTTTTCTCTGGTGTGGCCAGTGATACTGGTCTTTGCACGTCAGGTTGAGTAACGTTATGCTTCGTTATGTTAGGTTATGAAGGCAGGGTTAGGGTTTCCTTGACCTTTGTGCTGTAAACTGCTATTCGGAGGATTTCTGCACTGTAAGTTTCTGCTTGACTCACGGGAGGCGAGCAATAGTGGTCGTGGAACGTTACGTTGGTTTATGTTACGTTTGGTTTTGTCAGGTTAGGCTATGCTCGAACACGGAAGCCTTGACTTCCGTGCAATACACTGTTCTTCAATGGATTCCTGTGACCCACTGTTTTCTACTACACTCTGCTAGGCTGTGCGGAGGCCAGGAGCGGAGGCCGCGTCTCGTTATATTGAGAGATGCTACGTTTGGCTTCGTTGGATAGGTTTAGGATATCTTCAACTTTTGTGCTGTTCACTACAGTGCGGTAGATTTCTGTGCTCTACTGGGCTGTTCTATATTCTGCTATGCTGTGGGGATGCCAGGAGCAGTGGTCGCTGTAGGTTAGGTTATGTTATGTTACGTTCCTTTTAGGTTAGGTTATGTCAAGCTTGGTCAGGTTATCTGTAACTTCCGTGCTACACACTGCTATTCGCAGGATTTCCGCAGGCTGCTCGGCTCTACAATATTCTTCTTGGCCCTGGGGAGGTGAGCAACTGCGGCGGCTCGTCATTTCGTGTTAGTCTACGTTTGACTGGTTTATGTTATGTTATGTTTGGCTAGAATGGCTTCCACTTTCGTGCAGTACACTACGCTCCGCTCGTTTCCTGTTATCTACTGTGCTCTACTGAATTCTGCTTGGCTCTGTGGGGTGTGGCAGCAGTGGTCGCGGCACGCTCCGTTGAATTACGCTACGTTTAGTTGGATCATGTTAGGTCTGGTTATGTAAGCATATGTTCTACTTTTGTGCTATTAACTGCAATGCGGAGGATTTTTGTGAACTGCTGTGATCTGGTGGACACTACATGCTTCTGGTGAGGTCAGCCAATAGCTGTATCGTCATGTTAGGTTGAGTTAGGTTTCATTCGGGTATGCTACGTTTGGCTAGGATAAGAAAGGATAATTTGGCTTTTGTGCTTCACACTGCTATTTCGCGGGTTTCCTGTGATTTACTGTGCTCTTCTCATTTCTGCTTAGCCCTGGGGAGTACGGCAGCAACGGTCGCGGCACGCTTTGTTGAGTTACGCTACGTTCGGTTAGGCTAGGTTATGTCAGGTTATATCAGGATATCTTCGACTTTCGTGCTGTTCCCTTCATGGCGGTGGGTATAGACGCACTACTGTGCTCTAGTACAATCTGCCTGTCCCTGCGGGGGTCAGCAATGGTTGTCTAGTCTTGTTAGGTTGTTGAAGTTACGATTGGATGTGTTACGTTTGGATAGGCTAGGATAGGGCACTATGACCTTTGTGCATTGCACCGCTATTGCGTATGTTTCTGTGATATACTGCGCTGTACTATATTCTGCATGGCTCTGGGGTTAGTCAGGAACAGTGTTAGCGTCACGTCATGTTGAGCAATGCTACGTTGGGTTAGGTTATGTTAGGTCAGCTTATGATGGGATCTCTGCGACTATTGTGCTGTTCACTGCAATGCGATGGTTTCCTGCGCTCTGCTGCGCTCTGCTGCATGCGGCACATCTCTGTGCAGGCCAGCAATAGTGGCCTCGTCATGTTAGGTTGGGTATTGTTACGTTCGCTTTGGTTACAATCGGTTAGTTTAGGAGAGGGTAGCTTTGACCTTTGCGCTATGCACCGCCATTCAGCGGATTCCTGCACTCTAGTGCGCTCTAATATGATCACCGCGGCTCTGAGAAAGGAAGCAATAGTGTTATCAGCGCGTTATGTTGAGTAAGGCTACGTAGTGTTAGGCAGGGATATTCCAGGTTTTGTTGGTGTGTCTTTGTCATTTCTGCCTTAGACTGTAGTGCGGCGCATTTCTGCGCTGTACTGTGCTCAGCTGTTTTCGGATTGGATCCGTGGAGGCCAGCAATCGTGATCTCGGCGTCTTAGGTTGAGTTACTCAACGTTTGTGTAGGTCAGGTTAGGCCTGGCCTGGCTAGGGTATCTTTCACTTTCGTGCTTTCCACTGCAAGGCGGTAGACTTCTGCGTATTACTGAGCTCCAGTATAATCTGCTTGGTTCTGAGAATACCAGAAATAGAGGTCGCAGTGCTTTACGTTGAGATATGCTACGTTTGCTTGTGTTACGATTATTAATGTTGCGAAGGGATTGGCCTTGACCTTGTGCTATACAGTTCAATGCGGCGGATCTCTGCGCTCTACTGTACTCTGGTATATTGTGCATGGCTCTGGGGTGGCTAGGAATAGTTGTTTCGTTGCGCTATGTTATGTTACACTGCGTTTGAATTGGTTTGGTTAGGTCAGCTTAAGCCAGGATATGTTTGACTTATGTGCTATACACTGCAATTCCGTGGTTCTATGCGCTCTACTGTGCTCTAATACCTTCTGCTTGGCACCAGCGTGGAAAGTAGTAGCGGCCTCAGTACGTTAGGTTGAGCTGCGATACGTCTTCTTATGCCACGTTTGGTGAGGTTCGGACGGGGTAGTATAGACGTTTGTGTCATACACTGCTATGCGGGGGATTTCCACCCTCCACTGTGCCCTAATATGTTCTGCTTTGCTCTGTGGTGTCCAGAAACTGTGGTCTCGGCACGTCAGACTGAGTAATGTTACGTCTCGTTAGGTTAGGTTGGGATGATCTGCTTATGATTTCCCTTTTTTCTGTACAATGCTTTTCGTTTGCTTTATGCGCTCTACATTGCTCTACCACATTCTTCCCGACACTGGGGTGGAGGTGAATAGTGGTCGTCGCACGTTACGTTGAGTTAGGTTTTGTTTGGTTAGGTGAAGTTAGTCCAGGTTAGGTTAGGGTATCCTCGACCTTTGTGCTATACACTGTTATTTGGTGGATCTATGAGCTCTACATTGCTCTATTATAACCTGCACGTCCCTGGGGTTTCGATTAATA
>NW_016914773.1:10327-12384 GCF_001483705.2 Eufriesea mexicana
CTTCGTGCTACACACCGAAATTCGGTGGATTCCTGCCCTCCACTGTGCACTGCTCGAATCTGCTAGACCTTGGGGAGGCAGGAAATAGTGGTCGCGAGTGGTTACGTTAGTTTGTGTAAGGTTTTTGTTATCTTGGCCTTTTCTCCTGTACACTGCTATCTGCGGATTTCCGCGCTCTACTGTTTTCTAATATTTTTTGCTTGGCTCTTGGCAGGCCAGCAATAGTGGTCTCGGCACGTTAGGTTTAGGTGGGTTACGATTGTTTAGGATGGGTTTTGTCACGTTAGGCTAGGATATCTTCGAATCTTGTGCGTTTCACAGAATTGCGGTGGATTTCTGCGCTCTACCCTGCGCTAGAACATTCTGCTTGTCTCTGTGCAGGGCAACAATAATTGTCTCGTCATGCTGGGTTGAGTTCCGTTGCGTTTGGATATGTTACGTTTGGCTATGTTAGGATAGGATACTTTGACTTTTGTGCTGTACACTGCTATTCGTTGGATTTCTGCATTCTACTGTGCTCGAATATGTTCTGCTTTGCTCTGGGGAGTACATGAATATTTGTTTTGTAACGATATGTTGAGTTACAGTACGTCTGGATAGGTCAGGATTTGTCAGGTTAGATTTGGGTGTTTCCCACTTTTTTGCTATGAACTAGATTGCGGTGGATTCTGAGCTCTACCGTACTGCAATATATTCTGCTTGGCTCCAGAGAGGCCAGCAGTAGTGGTCTGGGCGCGTTAGGCTGAACTAGGCTGCGTTTGCTTATGACACGTTAGTTATGTTAGGAGTGAGTAGCTTAGACTTTTATGACATACACTGCTATTCGGGGGATTTCTGCCATCTCCTGTGCTCTAATATCTTCTGCTTGTCTCAGGGGTGGCTAGGAATAGTGGTCTCGTTGCGCTACGTTATGTCACACGACGTTTGGTTTGGTTAGGTTAGGTTAGCTTAGGTCAGGATGTGTTTGACTTATGTGCTATACACTGCAATGCCGTGGTTCTATGCGCTCTTCTGTGCTCTAGTATTTTCTGCTTGGTACAAGGGTGGCAAGGAATAGCAGTCTCAGCAGGTTAGGTTGAGTTACGATACGTCTGGTTGTGCTACGTTTGTCGAGGTTCTCACTGGGTAGTTTAGACTTTTATGCCATACAGAACTATTCGGTGGATTTCCACCCTCCACTGTGCTCTAATATGTCCTGCTTTGCTCTGTGGTGTCCAGAAACAGTGGTCTCGGCACGTCAGTCTGAGTAATGTTACGTCTCGTCAGGTTAGGTTGGGATGATCTGGTTATTATTTCTCTTTTTGTGCTGTACACTGCTTTTCGTTTGTTTTATGCGCTCTGCATTGCTCTACCACATTCTTTCTGACTCTGGCGTGGAGGAGAATAGTGGTCGTCGCTAGTTACGTTAAGTTAGGTTATGTTTGGTTCGGGTAGGTTAGGCTAGGTTTGGCTCATGTGGCTTTGACTTTCGTGCTATAGACTGCTATTCGGTGGATTCATGTGGCCTACCGTGCACTGCTATATTCTGCCTTGCTCCGAGGATGCGAGCGGCAGTGGTTGCGACACGTCATTTTGAGCTATGTCACGTATGGTTAGGTTAAGTTAATTCGGTTAGTTTTCGATATCTTTGACATTTCTGCTGTACACGGCGATTCTATAGATTTCTGCACTCTACTCTCCTCTAATATGTGCTACTTGGCCCTGGGGAGGACAGCAATGGTTGTGGCGGCACCTTAGCTTCGATATAGTTTCATTTGGTAATGCTGCGACAGGTTAGGTTAGGATTGGATAGCTCTCACTTTCGCGCCACTCCCTGATTATTTGTGGATTTCTCCTCTCCACTACGCTCTGATATGGTCTGCTTTGCTCTCGGGACGCAAGGAATTGTGGCCGCGGCACGTTAGTCTGTGTTATGTTACGTGTGTTTGGTTTAAGCTGGCAAGGGTTAGGTTTGTGTTGCTTTGACTTCTCTTATATACACTGCGATTATATCGATTTCTATCTACTCTTCTTGACTATCGTGCTCGGCTTGACTCTGGTGAGGACAGCAATCATGA
>NW_016914774.1:0-2009 GCF_001483705.2 Eufriesea mexicana
TTATCCGAAAATGTCAATAAAATTGATTGTTCCAGACAGGTTCTATAGCACTACAATGGCTATCGCACGTCAATAGTGTCTTTCTACCTTATTTATGGAAGATAGTAAGCTCACCACGATATTATCCGAAAATGTCAATAAAATTTAACTTTCCTGCATGATTCTACAGCAATGCAGAGGTTATAGCGCGCCAATAGAAACTTTCCTCCTTATTTATGCAACGAAGATAGAGCACCACGATGTTATACGAAAATGTCAATAAAATTTAACTTTCCTGCATGATTCTACAGCAATGCAGAGGTTATAGCGCGCCAATAGAAACTTTCCTCCTTATTTATGCAAGAAAGTTATCTCACCCCGATATTAGTCGAACTTGTCAATATAATTATATTTTCCAGCCAGATTGAGTTGCACTGCCGTGGCTATAGCAAGCCAATGGAAGTATTCCTCCTTATTTACGCGATAAAGTTAGCTCACCACGACAATGGTCGTATATGTGAATAAAGTTGAAATTTCCAGACAGATTCTATAGCATTGCAATGGCTATAGCACGATAGCACGCCAATAGAATCCATTCTCCTTATTTATGCAAGAAAGTTAGCGCACCACGATGATATTCGAGAATGTCAATAAAATTGGATTTTCCAGCCAGATTCTATTGCACTGCAATGGCCATAGCACGCCGATAGTATCTTTCCTCCTCATATGTGCAAGGGGGTCAGCTCACCACGATATTGTCCGAAAATGACAATAAATTTGAATTTTCTAGCCAGATTATGCATCATTGCAGTGGCTATAGCACGCCAATGGAATCTTTCCTCCTTATTTATGTAAGAATGTTAGCTCACCCCGAAGTTAGTCGAACTTGTCAATAATATTATATCTTCCAGGCAGATTCTGTTGCACTGCAGGGCTATAGCACGCGAATGGAATTTTTCCTCCTTATTTACGCAAGAAAGTTAGCTCACAACGAGAATAGTGGCATATGTGAACAAAATTGAAATCTCCAGACAGGTTCTGTAGCATTACAATTGCTATAGCACGCCAATAGAATCTTTCCTCCTTATTTATGCAAGATAGTTAGCTCATCGCGATATTAGTCGAAAATGTCAATAAAATTGAATTTTCCAGCCAGATTCTATTGCACTGCTATGGCCATAGTGCGCCAATGGAAAATTTCCTCCTTGTTTATGCAAGAAAGTAAGCTCACCACAATATTAGCCGAAAATGTTCATAAAATTGTATTTTCCAGGCAGATTCTATAGCTCTGCAACGGGTATAGCACCCAAATAGCATCTTTCCTCCTTATTTGCGCAAGGAAGGCATCTCACCACGATACTAGTCGAAAATGTGTGTAAAATTGAATTTCCCATGCAGATTCCGTTGCATTGCAATGGATATTGCACGCCAATAGAATCTTTCGTCGTTATTTATGCAAGAAAGCAAGCTCACCACGATATTAGAAGAAAATGTTAATAAAATTGGATTTTCTATCCAGGTTATATATCATTGCAATGGCTATAGCACGCCAATAGAATCTTTCCTCCTTATTTATGTAAGAAAGCTAGCTCACGCCGATATTAGTCGAATTTGTCAATATAATTATATTTTCCAGCTGGATTCTGTTGCACTGCAGTGGCTATAGCACGCCAATGGAATTTTCTCCCCGTATTTACGCAAGAAAGTTAGCACACCACGACAATAGTCGTATATGTGAATAAAATTGATGTTTCCAGACAGATTCTATAGCATTGCAATGGTTATAGCATGACAATAGAGTCTTTCCTCCTTATTTATGGAAGAAAGTTAGCTCACCACGATATCATTCGAAAATGTCAATAGAATTGGATTTTCCAGCCATATTCTGTTGCGCTACAAAGGTCGTAGCATGCCAATAGCATCTTTCCTCCTTATTTATGCAAGGATGTTAGCTCACGGTGATATTAGCCGTAAATGTCAATAGTGTTAAATTTTCCAGCCAGATTTTGTAGCATTGCAATGGCTATAGC
>NW_016914774.1:2057-2328 GCF_001483705.2 Eufriesea mexicana
CGATATTATACGAAAATGTCAATAAAATTAAATATTCCAGCCAGATTCTATAGCACTGCAACGGGTACAGCGCGCAAATAGAATATTTCCTCCTTATTTATGCAAAAATGTTATGTCACCACGATAGAAGTAGAAAATGTCAATAAAATTGGATTTTCCATCAAGATTATATGGCATTGCAATGACTATAGCACGCCCATAAAATCCTTCCTCCTTATTTATGCAAGAAAGTTACCTCAACACGATATTAGCCAAAACTGTCTATATAAAT
>NW_016914774.1:6513-7384 GCF_001483705.2 Eufriesea mexicana
ACGCCAATAGAATCTTTCCTCCTTATTTATGCAACAAAGTTACCTCACCACTATATTATTCGAAAATTTCAATAAAATTGAATTTTCCAGACAGAGTCTGCGGCACTGCAAAGGTCGTAGTACGCCAATGGAACCTTTCCTCCTTATTTATGCAAGGAGCTTAGCTCACCACTATATAAGTCGAAAATGTCAATAAAAGTTTAGTTTTCCAGCAAGATTCTATAGCATTGCGATGTCCATTGCACGCCAATAGTATCTTTCCTCCTTATTTATGCAACAAAGTTGACTCACCACGATATTAGAAGAAAATGTTAATAAAATTGTATCTTCCAAGCAGATTATATGTCATTGCAATGGCTATTGCGCGCCAAAAGAATCTTTCCTCCTTATTTAGGCAAGAACGATAGCTCACCCCGATATTAGTCGAAAATGTTAGTAAAATTATATTTTCCAGCCAGACACTATAGCACTGCAATGCCTATAGCACGCGTATAGAAGCCTTCCTACTTATTTATGCGAAAAAGCTAGCTCACATCGAGAAAGGTCGAAAATGTTCATAAAATTATATTTTCCAGCCAGATTCTATAGCACTACCATCGCTACAGCTCGCCAATGGAATTTATACTCCTTATTTACGCAAGAAAGTAAGCTCACCACGACAATAGTCGTATATGTGAATAAAATTGAAATTTCCAGAAAGATTCTATAGCATTGCAAAGGCAAGAGCACGCCAATAGAATCTTTCCACCTTATTGAAGTACGAAAGTTGCCCACCACGACATTAGCCGAAAATGTTAATAAAACTGGATTTTCCATCCAGATTCTATATCATTGTAGTGGCTATAGCACACTTATAGAATCTTTACTCCTT
>NW_016914775.1:0-554 GCF_001483705.2 Eufriesea mexicana
GGCTGTGTAGAGCACAAAAGTTAAAGCAAACCCCCTTAACGAATCCAATCGTAAGATGCACAAGCCGTAAACTGACCCAACCTCACGTGCAGCTACACCTACAGCTGGCCTCCCCGGAGCCGAGCAGCGTATAGTAGATCAGATTTGAGCTCAGAGGTTAGCCGAACAGCAGTCTATGCCAATAAAGTCAAAGATATCCAAACATAGCCCTAGCAAACGTAACCTAACCAAAAGTAACATAACTCAAACTAACGAGCCGTGACCATTATTGCTCGGCTCCCCAGAGCCAAGCAGAGCATACTAGAGCATTGCAGAGCGCAGAAATCCATCGAATAGCAGTGTATAGCGCAAAAGTCAATGATATCCTGTCATAATCTAGCCAAACGTAATGTAATCAAACGAACCATAACTTAACCCAACATGCCTAGACCACTTTTGCTGGAATCAACATGCCTAGACCACTTTTGCTGGAAACCCTAGAGCCAAGCAGCATATTCTAGAGCACAGTAGAGCACAGAGTGCAACCTAATAGAAGCGCATAGCTCAGAAGTCAA
>NW_016914776.1:0-3584 GCF_001483705.2 Eufriesea mexicana
CTAAGAAATGACGTCATTTCCAAGAATTCTCGGTCAATACTTTTGCAGCCTATATGGACAATATTTTTGCCGCTTCTGGACAACACTTTTACCGCCTATATGGACAATACTTTTGCGTCCTCGAAGAAAAATTTTTGGCCGATTTCGTGACTTTGTATCAGGAGAACATAACATGATAGGAGGTCGCTTGCCGAGCATTTCCAAGAAATGACGTCACTTTCCAGGAACTTTATAGAGACAAATTTCACAGCATTTGCGTGGATATACATACTATATGTAGACTATTTGCCCAGAAGATTTTAACGATTTTACTTAGCTTATTTACCATACTTACCTTACTTACCTTACTTCTTTACTTACCTTACTTACCTTACTTCTTTACTTACCTTACTTACCTTACTTCTTTACTTACCTTACTTCCTCTACTGAACTCTTCTTAAATTACATATTACTTTAGCAGATATTGTCCACTCTCAATTTTCAAAGTTTAAAGGGAACATTGAAAATTTACAAGAGATAGGACGCATCTTAAACTTATTACTAAATAATTGCTGACTTATGTATAATCTATAATTTACTTATGTCTAAATAATGTCTAACTTATAATTAATGACTAACTTACAATTAACTTATAACTAAATGATGACTAATTTATTACTGACTTACAACTAAGTTATAACTAATATTTCAATTTTGGTGCGTAGCTCTTAGCTTGGTATCGTATCCCAAAGATTGTTCTTTAGAAAACGGCACCAATTACCAGGTCTCACCACGTGGAGGTGACTACGCATCGAGACCCAACATGGCTCTAGTGGCGCAACCTACTATTGCTATATGTATCAAAGGCAACCTAATTTAACTTGGACCGAATTAAGTTAAAGCGAATCTACTGAAACCTTATTTTATTTCGAAAAATCGACTAGCCTATGCGACGCACTACCGAGTACAAGACAACTTCACACCGTGAGGATGACTTATGAGGCGAGAAGTTGTCGAGTACACGGAAGTACGTCGTATAGGCTAGTCGGTACTTAAGAACGATCGCGATTATCGCGAGAATAATTATGTTCTATTTGGTAAATGAGAGAGGTGAAGCTAGAAAAATATGAAATGTATATATTCGCTCCAAGTCAGGTTGCTTACCTTTGTACAGATAGCACGCACATGAGACTTAGCCTAGGCATCTATCTTAGAACTACTTAGTTCTACTTAGGTCTAAATGCACGCATCCCGCGTCGTCCATTGATGTGTCCCAAATGAAGTTTTGAGGAAACCTAAGAATCTTGATAAACCTGAAGGCTAAAACAGAATATATTATTGTTAATATAAACCTGAAAGGAAACGGATTAGTACGAGGAAAGGAAACAAACGAACAGAAACCATGAAGGTTAACCATGTGGAAGGAGCAACCTATTGATGAGACAAGCAACCCAACGATGAAACCTTCGACTATTATAAGAAATATTCGAATGTTCGGATGAAGATGAATAGAAACGAGAAGATAAAATGTGGAAAAAGAAGAATAATTAAAATCTGAAAAGAAAAAAAAAAATTAAAACCTGAAAGAAAAATTTAGACATAAAGAAGAAAATGATTAACAATCCAAAGATGAGAGATGAAAAACCCAAAAGTGAGAAACAAACAACTCAGCGATGAGACATAAACAAACCAACGACGAAACATTCGAATATTATACGAAATATTCGAAAGAAAATAAAAGCTGGAAAGTGTAAAAATAATTAAAACCTGAAATAAGAAAAAATAATTAAAAGCTGAAAGAAAAAAATAATTAATATCTGAAAATAAGAGAAAAGTTATTAGTAAATTATTTAATGGGGTGGGGTGAGGATGGGGTGGCTAGCCCCAACCTCACTTCGAATCCCAACCCCTCGCGCACAACGAAAGTTTATCTGTTACACTCGCGAATTCGAAATGACAAATGAATTCTGCTCCGTCGCGTCGCCCCTTATATAGCCTCCGATCAGCCGAAGTTCCACGGAAATTTCCGAAATTTACCGATTTCATTAATTATTATTTTTCCGCTATAGAAGCCAATAATTTATTAATTTTGTCATTGTTATTATAAATGTATGTTGCAAACAATTTGTTATTAACAATATCAATTTGTTATAAACAATCAGTCTAATAATTTAAAAACTTTTTGCAAATTATAGTTACATTTTGACGCAAGTTCGTTCCAAGTTCAAGAAATAACAAGTAATTCCTTAATTTTTTCACTTACATTATAAATTTACGTTGTGAACAATTTGTTATTAACATTATTGACTTGATATTAACGATAAGTATTATAATTTATAAATTTTATTTATGCTTTTAGAATACAAATTTCTGTGATGCACTTATGTGAAGTATTTTTATGCTTTGTGCTATTTGTTAATAACAATTTCAATTTGTCATTAATGATAAATTTCATAATTTATACATTTTTTATAAATTATAACTGCATTTGCACTTCCATACGAAGAATTTAAATGATATGTCCATGGTATTCTTCACAAAAGCTTGCAGAATACACTACTGTATAACAAATTCGTATCAGATAAAGAACTTTCTCTAAAAATGCAAGAATATCCGTAGAAAGTGCGCTTGGAGTCTTACTTTTAAACTTCGAAGACCAATTTGCGTATTCAGAAGCATAAATAATTATAATTGTAGATATCGATAAGCACGGCAAACTATTACCTGAAGATAATATTAAACTATAAATAAACTATTACCTAAGACAACAATGAACCCCCTAACATTCATACTTTTCACATAATACTTCATTTCAGTCAAAAATCTTGCGTTTTTAGATAATCTCACAATTTTCAAAAACTAATGACAATTTCATTTACGGATTGGTATTCAGGTAGGTAAGCTCCACAAGAATCATCGAATGGATATCCCAAATTATATAAATATAAGGCATTAAATAAAAAATCCTACTTTCTATAACATAGTTATAATATAAACAATAAACTAACTCTTCCTCTTGTTTTATAACTTTTAATTCTTCTTGAGTTTTTACTTCATCGACACTTTCCTAATCACTACTGCGGTCTTCCTTTCTTTTTTATTTGCAAATCCAGGTGGTTCATCAGCTGGTTGTGAGCTTAATTTTGAACCACTTAAATGATCATGAGCTGATTTATCCTCACCACTAATCTTTTCATTTAATATCACAGATTCTTCTTCATCTCCCTTTGCTTCTTCATCAAATGATAAAAGATCGAAATCCCTGTAACAAAATGTTTCATTGCAAAGAATAATACTATCAGGGCTAAATTCTGCAAACGTATATGATTTTTACTTTACTCCTGCTGTTTTAGTTTCTAAACTGTCCTTTACTTCTTCACTTTCCTGTACTATTATTCTTGGTATAATATCAGAAAATGGATTATTCAATATTTCAGTTTTTCTCATTTTTGGAGGATGAAGTGGTCTATGATTCTACAAAATATAGGATTATATTATATTTATATCAATTCATGATATATATTCTTGCAAACATTATATTTACCTCATCTACAAGTGCTTCGTCGAGTTTAAGCATGTTATACAGAGTTTCTCCAGTAACTTTA